>NC_133587.1:42266593-42408168 GCF_964106895.1 Numenius arquata | reverse complement strand
GGTGATCTCCTGATCTCTCTGGTCAACAGATGATGCTTCCCCTCACTCCCCAGATTGTGTTTCCTCTCCAAGTCCCTTGAGCAGCATGGTAACAGGTGAATGTGTGTGCCCACACCAGCCCTAATGTGAGTGTGGGTCTATTCTAGGACTGTCCTCTCCTGTGAAACGGGTGTCTCCTGCCCTGTCTTCTCCTGGGGAAGCTGGGGGAGAGAGATTGGGTTTATTCAGGTTCAGCCTAGAAACCCAACCGCATCCTGGGCTGCATCACCAGCAGCGTGGCCAGCAGGGTGAAGGAGGGGATTCTCTCCCTCTGCTCTGCTCTGGGGAGACCCCACCTGTGGTGGTGTGTCCAGCTTTGGGCTCCCCAACGTCAGAAGAATGTGGACCTGTTGGAGCAGGTCCAGAGGAGGCCACGGAGATGCTGCGAGGGCTGGAGCCCCTCTGCTGTGAGGACAGGCTGAGAGAGTTGGAGGGGTTCAGCCTGGAGAAGAGAAGGCTCCGGGGAGACCTTGGAGCCCCTTCCAGTCCCTAAAGGGGCTCCGGGGAGACCTTGGAGCCCCTTCCAGTCCCTAAAGGGGCTCTGGGAAAGCTGGGGTGGGACTCTCTTGATCAGGGAGGGGAGCGACAGAACGAGGAACAATGATTTTAAACTGAAAGAGGGGAGATTTAGATTAGGTATTAGAAAGAAATTCTTCGCTGTGAGGGTGGTGAGACACTGGAACAGGTTGCCCAGAGAAGCTGTGGCTGCCCCATCCCTGGAGGTGTTCAAGACCAGGAGGTTGGATGGGGCTTTAAGCAACCTGCTCTAGTGGGAGGTGTCCCTGCCCAGGGCAGGGGGGGTTGGAATGAGATGATCTTTAAGGTCCCTTCCAACCCAAACCATTCTACGATTCGGGTTTCCCAGCAAGGGCTTCCTGACCCCGTGTCCATTCCCTCTGCTTGTCTTGGCCGTGAAGGGTAAACAGCGTCAGGCAAACAATGATGAGGGATTACAAAACTCCTGCGAGTCAGGTTGTTCTTTGAAGCTGTTCATCTTGGCCCTTGAATTTCAAGCTCTCAGTCAGGATCTCTGCCTGCCTGAACTGGGCAGGACATCTGTTTGTTCCTGTGCTGGGAGGGAATCGGACTTGAAGGGCCAGCTCTTCCGCTGGCGTCACTTCGCGCCGCTGAAATAAGCAGAGTCCCCCACCCCTCTCTTGTCCCCCATCCCTAAAAAAGGTGGATGACCGGCTGTGACAGGGCACCCCGATGCCATCGGCAGCGGAGACGCTCCTCCGAAGGGATGGGTTTCCCCCGAGGCATGGAATTTGCTGCTGGAAGGAGGAAAAGATGGGGGTGGAAAGATGGAAATCTGAGGTTGGACGGGTGGCTAAAATCCCTGCAGGGGAAAGGCGAGCACAAACCTCCCCGGGGAGAAGGAGAAAGCCGGGGAGAAGGAGCCCTCTGGGCTGGGCTGAACAGAATTCTATGGGGTTGGAAGGAACCTCTGGAGATCATCTAGTCCAACCCCCCTACCAGAGCAGGTCCACCCAGAGCAGGTCGCACAGGAACGTGTCCAGGCGGGGTTTGAATGTCTCCAGAGATGGAGACTCCACCACCTCTCCGGGCAGCCTCTTCCAGGGCTCTGCAACCCTCAAGTAAAGACGTTCCTCCTCATGTTTAGATGGAACTTCCTATGTTCAGGTTTGTGCCCGTTCCCTCTTGTCCTGTCCCTGGGCACCACTGAGAAAAGACCGGCCTCATCCTCCTGACACCCACCCTTGAAGTATTTATAGGTGTTGATCAGATCCCCCCTCTGGAGAAGACACCAGACTAAAAAGACCCAAGTCCCTCAGCCTTTCCTCCTAAGAGAGATGCTCCAGGCCCCTCAGCATCTTTGTGGTCCTGAGGAACCGCGGAGGGCGCGTGATTCGGAGCGGGATGCTGTGATTTATGTGGGCTCTGGGTTTTTGCTCTGTTCCCCGCCCCCTTTTCGGCTCTCCCCGAAGTTCCCTTTTCAGCCCGGCGCCCAGTTCCCCCGATGCACGAGTCCTGCTCCACCATCCCCACCCCCTGCCCTTGCACTGGGAAGCTCCCAGCTGGTACCGGTTGCAGCCTGGACACCCCCCCCCCCAAAAAAAAAAAAAAATTCCTTGGTGGGGCTCACCCTAAGCTGAGTTTGGCTACTGCCGGCAGGGTCAGAGCCCACCAGGGAACGGGGGGGGGGGCTCGGGGCCACCCCACTTTGTGCCATGCGGCCACGCGGTGGGTCCCTGGGCTGGATCTGGGGCAGACCAAGAAGAACAACCCCGTGACCCTGCCAAGGTGTTGTTATCGCCCCCCCCCCCCTTAAAAAAATCATGTCCTAGGGTGGAGGGGGGGGGGGGGGGGGCATCACCCATGTCAGGGGGGGCAAACACGTGCTGGCACGCGAGGGGAGCGGGACAGAAGAGCTTTATTTCAGCTCGTGGCCCCGATCCCGCCGTGTGTGTGTGTGTGTGTCCCCCCCCCAGTAAATGGTGTCCTTGTTTGACACGGGGCACGCCTGGTCCCACCCCGGGGGAAAGAGAGAGGGGGGGGGGCTTTTGTCCGCCGAGACACACAAAACCCTCCCCTGTCTTTAAAACGGGAGAAATTGCATCATTAATTACACAAACGAGGTCCTTGTGCTCGGCGCGGCCGCTCCGGAGCCGCTCGGGGCCATCCCTCTCCCCTTGGATCAATATTTCTATTTATTGATGTAAAAATCCCCCTTTTTCCACGCGCCCAACGCGTCAATGCTCCTGTTTTGAGGCTTAAAAATCCCGGATGGGAACGGAGCTCCCTGCTCCAGGCCCCGCTGCGGGGTGGACACGGCCAAGGAGACACCCCCAGCTCCATCCATCTTCTCATCGGCAAGGAATTATTTCAGAGATTCTCCTTGCAGCCCTTAATTTGGTCGATTTCCTGGTTTTTTATAAATCAAAAATGCTGTTTCTTAACCAAAAGGAACATCCATCGCTGTCACCTGCAGCTGCTTCAGCCACAAAGTCCCCAATTTTCCCCCAAACTTGGGCTGGAAAAGGACTCATCCCTGGGAGATGAGCTCCATCCCCACGCAGGGGACACTGCCTGGGGACCCCATGGCGTGGACATCCCTGTGGTGATTTATGGATATGGACATGGACATGGGAAGGACACTGCCTGGGGACCCCCATGGCGTGGACATCCCTGTGGTGAGTATGTGATGACCCATGGGGAGCACCTGTCACCCCATGGAGAACACGTGTCAACCTATGGTGAGCACCCGTGGCCCAAAGAGGGCACCACTGCTCCACGGTGATCATGTGTGGTCCCGTGGGGAGGACCCGTTGCTCCACAGAGGGCACCCATCACCTGATGGAGAGCACCCATGGAGGCCACCACTGCACCACGGTGATCATGTGTGGTCCCCTGGAGAGCACCCATGGCTCACGGAGAGCACCACTGCTATACAGAGAGAATGCGTGGCCCCATGGGGAGGACCTATCACCGCATGGAAAGCAGCCATGGCCCTTGGAGAGCACCACTGCTTCATGGAGAGCATGTGCAGCTCCATGGAGAGCATGTGTTGCCCCATGGGGACCACCCATCACCCCATGAAGAGCCCCCTTGTCCCTTGGAGAGCAACCATCAGCCCATGGAGTACCCATCAGCCCATGGAGAACACCCATAGCCACTACTACTCCACAGAGAGCATGTGCAGCCCCATGGGGACCACCTATGACCCCATAGAGAGCACCCATCACCCCATGGAGAGCGCCCATGCCCCATGGAGAGCACCACTGCTCCAAGGAGAACATGTGTGGCCCCATGGGGACCACCTGTGACCCCACAGAGAGCACCCATCACCCCATGGAGAGCGCCCATGCCCCATGGAGAGCACCACTGCTCCATGGAGAACATGTGCAGCCCCACGGGGACCACCTATGACCCCACAGAGAGCACCCATCACCCCATGGAGAGCACCCATGCCCCACGGAGAGCACCACTGCTCCATGGAGAACATGTGCAGCCCCATGGGGACCACCTATGACCCCATAGAGAGCACCTATCACCCCATGGAGAGTGCCCATGCCCCATGGAGAGCACCACTGCTCCATGGAGAACATGTGCAGCCCCATGGGGACCACCTATGACCCCACAGAGAGCACCCATCACCCCACGGAGAGCACCCATGCCCCATGGAGAGCACCACTGCTCCATAGAGAACATGTGTGGCCCCACGGGGAACACCCATCACCCCATGAAGAGCGCCCTTGCCCCATGGAGAGCATCCAGCGCCCCATGGAGAGCAGAGGTGGCCCCACGGAGAGCCCCACAGCCCCGCCATCATAAAACCATCAGCTCCAAGACGCAAAACCCTCCCGGCAGCGCACGAACCCCGGGTTTTATTTTGCAGCTGATGGACTTCAGGGAGGGTTTGAGGAAAGGAAGTCCCCTCCAGCTGCTTCGCTGGCACCTACTCGAGGGCACTGAAAGAAGATACTTAAAAAACCATAATAATAATAATAATAATGATGATAATAATAAGAATAACTGCATCCAAAGTCTCTTTACATAAACTCGAGGCATCTGCAGCATTCCCAGCATCGCAGCCAGACCCGTCCCAGCGCCAGCACCCACCTCACACCATCCTCCGTGCTAAATCCCACCGGGATGGATGGATCCGGGAACCCAGGAGAAGGGTATCCGGGCGCCTGCTGCCCCCTCCACACGGATGGGACCGATCCCTCCCCCCCCTCCCCCCCGGGGGGGACCTGCTGGTGCCACCTCAGCTTGAAGAGCAGGAGCTTCGGGCAGGGGAGGGGCAGGTGGCACCGCAAAACCTAATGCCCTTTGCCAGGCTCAGCCCCGGCAACCGCAAAGCTGCGGCGTTTTTAATTTAATAACCTTAAAAAATATATAGCCTGTGTGAGATCTCTCCGGGAAAAACAAAAAAAACAACCAACCAACCTAACGAACAAAACCCCGTCGGCTCCCTCTCAGTCCTCGGAATCGGTGTCGTGGCGTTGCCGGACCCCGCGGGACGGAGGGGACCGGCTCCCGCTCCTCTTCCTCCCTTTGCGGCGCGGGGACGGGTGGTGACCGCGGCCGTCCCGGCTCCGGCTCCTCCGACGGGCAGGACGGGGAGAGCGGCTCCGGCCCGAATCCCGGCTGCTGGCAGAGGAATCCCTGTCGTGCCGCCGCCGGCCGCCGTGACGCGAGGTCTTGGGGCGCTGCTGGGTTTTCCTTCGGTGGTGCCTACGGGGAAGGAGGAGAGAAGCCAGCTCAGGGACATCGGGGACACCAACAAGGCCATTTTGGGGATGAAAAAGGGATTTTGGAAAGCCAGGAGATGCCGACGGGGCATCCTGATGCCAGCTACAACCTATGGCTCTCCTAAATCCTTCATCCCGTTTTCTGGCGATGATGCTCGGCCTTCATCCCAACCCAGCTACCTCTCATCCCGTTCCGGAGAAGAATCGGAGGACGAGGGGGCAGCATCCCTCTTGTGGTGCTTGTCCTTCTTCTTCTCCTTCTTGTGTTTCTTCTTCTTCTTTTTCTTCTTCTCCTTTTTGGATTTCTTGCCGCTCTCCGGTCTGCGGGGAAGCGATGAAGCAGTGACAATCCCTGCCCCACGCCTCCCTCCAGCTCCTCCCAAAAACTCAGCCCCATCCCTCCCTCCGTGGGTCCATCCCACCACGTCCCTCCTTGGCCAAGGAGAAGCCTCCACCAAAAAAAAAAGAACAAACCCAAGATTTTGGGGACAAAGAGGAGGTTTTGGGGCCGATTCAGGCAGATGCAGAACAAGCTCGATGCCACACGGAGCCAGAGAAGCGTTTTGCAAAAATACCGTGTCCCCCCCCCCCAAAAAAACAAGGTCATTTCTGGTGGTTTCCCACCAAAGGGGTGGTCCCCGTCCTCACCGTTTCTCCTCCACCTTCTCCTCCTTCTCCTGCTTCTTCTTGGAGCCGGACGTCTCGGGGCTGCCGGAGACTTTCTGGTGCTGGAGTTGGAAAAGAGGGAAAAATACGGCGTGACTCTTTGAGCTCGTAGCTTCGAATTATGAGAAAAAGGGGGACTTTCTCCCTTTAAAAAAGGCAATTTTGGAAAAAAAAAAATAAAAATTAAATGAAATTGAAATTCCATTTGGAAAAACGTCTAAGTACCTGCAAGAGCCGATTCCTAATTAAAACCCTGCAAATTAACGCTGCGCAGGCAGGACACTGGGAGCTCTTGGAGGTCTCTGCGCTCCCACCACCAGCTTTGTTTTTAAATAAAAGGGATTTTTGCCTTTTTTCCGTCTTTTTTTTTTTTTTTTTTCCAGACCTCCCGGAGGAGCCGTGACCCCGCACCGACGCCGTACCGTGAAGATGGAGAGCCCCATCTTGGCCGCCTCTTTGTCCTCCTTGGAGAGCATCACCCGGCCGGCGCTGCCGCTGGGGAGAAGCATCACGAAATGAGAAAATAACACCCCCAAAAAAAGCATAAAAATGGTAAAATGAAAAAAAATAAAATAATTGCCCTGAAAGGGAGTGTTTTGGTGCAGGACTGTCCCCCCACCACCACCCCCGGTACCTGGAGCTGCCCAAGCCCACCACCCGGTCCACGTCCTTCCCGTCGCGCTCGGTGCCGTCCCGCTTGCACACCTCGGCCAGGTCCTGCGGGGGAGAAAGAGTGTCCTGTGTGACCCCCCCTCAAAACGTACAAGGGGGAGGTCGACAAGCTGGAGGGACGGGATGGCATCCAAAAGGACCTGGACAGGCTTGAGGTGGGTCCATGTGAACCTCGTGAAGTTCAACCAGGCCAAGCGCAAGGTCCTGCGGGTGGGTTGGGGCAATCCCGAGAACAGATCCAGGCTGGGGGGTGAAAAGATGGAGACCAGCCCCGAGGAGAAGGATTTGGGGGGTGTTGGGGGGTGAAAAGCTCCACGTGGCCCAGCAATGTGTGCTGGTAGCCCAGAAAGCCTCCCGCATCCTGGGCTGCGTCAGAAGAAGTGTGGCCAGAAGGTTGAGGGAGGGGATTCTCCCTCTCTGCTCTGCTCTGGGGAGATCCCCCCCACCAAGTGCTGCCTCCAGCTCTGGGGCCACCAACATCAGAAGGACATGGAGCTGTTGGAGCGGGGCCAGAGGAGGCCACGGAGATGGTGGGAGGGCTGGAACCCCTCTGCTGGGAGGACAGGCTGAGAGAGTTGGTGGGTTCAGCCTGGAGAAGGCTCCGGGGAGACCTTGAAGCCCCTTCCAGTCCCTAAAGGGGCTCCAGGAAAGCTGGGGAGGGACTCTGGATCAGGGAGGGGAGCCATAGGATGAGGGGGAAGGGTTGGACGCTGAAAGAGGGGAGACTGAGATGGGATATGAAGAAGAAATTGAGATGAGATCTTGGGAAGAAATTCTTTGCTGTGAGGGTGGTGAGACCCTGGCCCAGGTTGCCCAGAGAAGCTGTGGCTGCCCCATCCCTGGAGGGGGTTCAAGACCAGGTTGGACGGGGCTTGGAGCAACCTGGTCTGGTGGGAGGTGTCCCTGCCCATGGTGGTGGGACTGGGTGGTCTTCCAAGGTCTCTTCCAACCCAAACCATTCCATGGATGGTGGGACTGGGTGGTCTTCCAAGGTCTCTTCCAACCCAAACCATTCCATGGATGGTGGGACTGGGTGGTCTTCCAAGGTCTCTTCCAACCCAAACCATTCCATGGATGGTGGGACTGCCCATGGTGGTGGGACTGGGTGGTCTTCCAATGTCTCTTCCAACCCAAACCATTCCACGGATCTGCACGTGGTGGCCCCCCCTTACCTCCTTGCTGAGGCCGGTGGGCTGCCTCTTCACGTTCTTGTAGCCCCTATAGAACCAAAACCAAGTCACGGTCGGGGTGGGGTGTGGGGGCGATGCCTCGCACCCCCTATTTTTTTTTTTTGGGGGGGGGTGTGTGTGTGTGTTGTTGGAGACTCACAGGGCTGCCATCATGGCCTCCTGCTCGGCCAGGCGGACGGCAGCCAACTCTTCTTCACGGGACAAGGGGGGGCCCGTCTCCTTCTTGCCCTTGGCGTACCAGGTCAGGTCCTTCCCCTTCTGCCACCGGCCCACCGGCGCCATCAGGGAGTTCCCTGGGGGGGGGAGGGGGGGGGGGGGCAAGACATCCCATCCCCCCCCAAAAAAAAAATAAATAACCACCATCCCTCGCACCCAAAAACCTCCATCCGCACCCCAAAATCCTGTCCCTGGGGGGGGGGGACACACACACGCACGCACGCAGGTCAGCCCTTACCCAGGTAGTTCTCCCGTTGTTTGTCCGTCTTGACGTCTTCCCAGCTGAACTGGTCCTGGCCCCCCCGGACCCCCCCCCGGGAGGAGCCGAACATGGTGACACCTGGGGGGGGTGTGTGTGTGTGTGTGTGTGAGCTCAGGGTTTGTGTGTGTCACACCACACCCCCCCCCCCCCCGAGCTCCTCCGTGTGACCTGGGCGGGGGGGGGTGGGGGTGGGAAATGTGCTCCCCCCCCCCGCCCCCCCAGCAAAGCCCCAGGGGGATGCACAGCCTGGAATGGGGGGGGGGGGGGGGGGCACGACCCAGAAGTGTGGGGGTGTGTGTGCTCAGTGGGGAGGGGGGGGGGGGGGGGGGGTCGCACGGGCTGGGGAGGGCGTTTGGATAGGGCCGGGGGGGTTGTGGCGCATGGTTTGGGGAGGGGGGGGGGGGGGTGTTGCAGGGTTCGGGGGCGGGGGTCGTTGCACATCCCGCGGGGGGGGGACGGGGACGGTTGTACGGCTATGGGAAGGGGGGGGGACACGGGACAGCGCGGGGGGGGGGTGGTCTGTGCACAGTTTGGGGGGGGGGGGGTGGGTTGCAGGACCCGGGGGGGTCGCACGGTTCGGGGTGGGGGGGTCGCACGGGCACGGGGGGGGGGTGTGTGTGTACGATCCGGGGGTTGGGGGGGGTTCGCAAGCCCTGGGTGAGGGTCGCACGGCCCCGAAGCGGGGGGGGGGAGTTACAGGGTTGGGGGGGGGGGGGGGGCGCTGCACAACCCGCGGAGGGGGGGGGTGTGTGTGTGTGTGACTGCACGGCCACGGGGGGGGGGGGGGTGTGGGGGGGTGCACACCCGGCACCCCGGTGCGGTTGGGGGGGGTTAGGGGGGGTTTGGGGATAGGACAAGGCGGCAGCAAACCGCGGGCCCACACACTCTCCCCCCCCCCCCCCCCCCCTTCCCCCCCCTCCTTTCACGCACCTCGCGCCCCGCTCCGCGCCGCGAGACACCCCCCCCCCCGCGCTCGCGCGCGCGCGCTCTCCCGCCCCGCCCCGGACGCTACCACCACGCACACCCGCGGGGGGGGGGGGGGGAAATCACTTTCCTACTCGAGGCGATACCACCGCACCACAGAGCGCGGGGGGGGGGCGGGAGAGCCGTGGGGCTGCCCCGGTCAGGAAGGGAAGCCAGACCCCCCCCCCCCCCCACCCCTCCCCTCACAGAACACCACCAGCACGACTCGCCTTTATTTCTTTTTTATTTTTATTTTTGGTTTGTTTTTCTTTTTTAACTAGATATAAACCTTATTCCCCAGCCTCACTTCTTCCAGAACCGCCGGTAGGTGCCCAAGTCGATGCCTTCGAAGGTCTCCTCAGTCCCGGCCTTGGGCCTGCTGGGGAACTGCCGCCGCAGCCGGGCCTTGCGCTGGGCCTCGGGCAGGGTGCTGCTGTCCAGGGGCAGCTGAGGGGACAACGTGGGGATGAAACCCCCCCTCCACACACACACACACACACACCCCCCAGCCTTCCTGGCCTGTGTTCCCCCCCCACAACTAACCCGGCCTGTCCCCCCCCTCCGCCCCCCCCAACCCCGCTCCCCGCCTCACCATGAGGATCCTCTTGGGCTCCTTGTAGCGTAGGCGGACGGTGGAGCCGTCGAGCTTGACCAGGAGGACGGGGTAGAGGCGGCCGTAGTGCTGGCGGTGGAGGTGGGAGACGGCGGCGCGGTTGGAGTTGGGACGGACGGAGGTGGCGACGGGCGGCCGGGCCCTGGCGGGGAGGCGGAGGGCGCTGGCGGGGATGAAGGGGATGAAGCGCAGAACGGCGTGAGGTTGGGAGGGACCTTCAGAGATCATCTCCTTCCAACCCGCCCGCCAAAGCAGGGGCGCCCAGAGCAGGCTGGACAGGAGCGCTTCCAGGCGGGTTTGGAATGTCTCCAGAGAAGGAGACTCCACAACCACCCTGGGCAGCCTCTTCCAGGGCTCTGCCACCCTCAAAGTAAAGATGTTCTGATGTTCAGATGGAATTTCCCGTGTTCCAGTTTGTGCCCATCGCCCATCGTCCTGTCACCACTGAGAAGAGCCCGGTCCCATCCTCTTGACACCCACCCTTTGCATACTGCTCAGCATTGATAAGATCCCCTCTCGATCTTTTCTTCTCCAGGCTGAACAGCCCCAGGTCCCTCAGCCTTTCCTCAGCAGAGAGATGCTCCAGGTCCCTCATCATCCTCGCAGCCTCCGCTGGACTCTCTCCAGCAGTTCCCTGTCCTTCTGGAACTGCAGAATCCAGAACTGGTCCCAGTGCTCCAGATGTGGCCTCCCCAGAGCAGAGCAGAGGGGGAGGATGACCTCCCTCCACCTACTGGCCACGTTCTTCTTGATGCCCCCCCCAGGAGACCATTGGTCTTCTTGGCCACCAGGGCACATTCCTGCCTCACGGGCAACCTCTTGCCCACCAGGACTCCCAGGAGCTGCTCCTCAGCAGGTCACCCCCTAACCTACGCTGGGGCACGGAAGGCGAAGGGGACCGCCATTAAACCGCCGTCACCTCACGACACCCATCCCCACGGAAGGCCCCGGCCGCTCTCCCGTGGCCACCGCCGGCCGTCCTCACCTCAGCGCCCGGCCCAGTGCTGCCATCTTAACGGAGACGGATCCTCCTCAGGGCAGACGAGGCGTTCTCCTGGGGACAGCCTGGGGGACGAGGGGTGACAGCGTCGCCATCACGGTCCGGCCCCACAGGGCTCCATCGTGGCTCCCCCCCCCCCCCCCCCCCCCCTCCCTCCCATGGTTCGGCCCTACCGTGGCTCCCCCCGCCCCAATAATGGTTCGGCCCCACCATAGCTCCCCCCCTCCCACTCTCCCAATGGTTCAGTCCAACCCCCCGCCGCGCCCCAATGGTTCAGCCCAGCGTGATTCCCTCCCCGTTCCGGCTCTTACACACACACACACCCCGCATCATGGCGCGGCCCCGGCCTCTCCCGTCCCTTCCCTTCATCCGCCATCACAGTTCAGCCCCAGCCGCCCCTCAGAACCGCCATGTCCCGGGTGTGTGTCCCCCCCCCCCCGTCCCGTGTCCCCCGCCGTGGTCCCCCTCACCGACCGCTTCCCCCCCGCCGCGGTGGTGCGCCCCGCCGCTCACGTGACCGGGGGAGGGCGTTCCTTTTGCGTCTGACGTCACGCCGCGTGGCGGCGGCGGCGGCGCCGCGGAGGCTGCTGGGAACCGTCGTTCCCCTCATGAGCTGGAGGCGGCTGCGCGGCCCCATCGCCCGGGTGGCGGGTGAGCGCGGAGGGGCCAGGATGGAGCCCCCATGAGGGAGCCCCCATCCTTCCTCATGGGGCCTCGTTCCGGCCGCGGGGGGTGAGGCCCAGCCGGCCCCGGGGCTCTGAGCCCCTCGGCTGAGGGGCCTCAGTCGGCGTAAGGCCCTGAGGGGGTGGTTGTGGTCACCCCACAAGGGCCTGTGAGTGAGGGGGGGCCGCCCTCTCGCCGAGCTTTTCCTCGGAGCGTCTGCTCTATCCACGGCCGTGGGACGGGCATCGTTCCCCCGGCGCTGCCAGCCATCCTTGGGCTGCTGGGGGTGGGTCTGGGATGTCCCTTCCCCCGGTCAGGAAAGGCAAACGGGAGGTGGGTTGGGATTGCATGCTGAATCCCCTCCCGACATCAGAAGGGCGTGGACCTGTTGAAGGGAGTCTAGAGGAGGCCACGAAGATGCTGCGAGGGCTGGAGCCCTTCTGCTGTGAGGACAGGCTGAGAGAGTTGGGAGGGTTCAGCCTGGAGAAGAGAGGACTCTGGGGGGACCGTAGAGACCCTTCCAGTCCCTCAAGGGGCTCCAGGAAAGCTGGGGAGGGACTCTTGATCAGGGAGGGGAGCCATAGGATGAGGGGGAAGGGTTTTAAGCTGAAAGATGGGAGATTGAGATGGGATCTGAGGAAGAAATCCTTTACTGTAAGGATGGTGAGACCCTGGCCCAGGTTGCCCAGAGAAGTTGTAGCTGCCCCATCCCTGGAGGTGTTCAAGGCCAAATTGGACAGGTCTTTGAGGAACCTGGTCTGGTGGGAGTTGATCTTCAAGGTCCCTTTGGACTCGAAGCATTTTATGAACTGGTTGGGTTTTGTGGGTGCAGTGTCAGACAGTGAGGTAAGACCAGGGCTCTGGGGTTGAGCACCCTTCAGGCAGCTAAAAATAAAGCTCTGTGTGGTGAAGCACAACGTACAAGGGGAAGCAGATGGCAAAACAACACCTCTGTAGACGTTTACCCAGGTGGATAAAATGGCTTGAACCAGTTGGTTGGTTAAACTGGCCCGGTTTTTCAGTAGGACATGGTCTTGGAGTGACTCTTGGCCCCATCTGTGGCCTGGACCTAACTGATTTCTGCAGTGACCTTGAGCCAGCTGTTCTTGTACCTCCTGCTGCATCATTGCTCCCTGTGAAGCAAGGGGGGGCGAATCAGTGCAGCCAGTAGAGGAGCTAATTAGTGCTTTTTAGATAATTGTTTCCAGGAAGAAGGTGGTTGAGCGGTCCCACCAGCTCGGTACTGCGGTGGGGGTGCTCTGCTCCTCTTTGAGTACTGCAAATCGTTCCCTTTATTAAAACACCCCTCTGGCTGTCGGGTCAGGTCCTCTGAGCCCAGTTCTCCTGTGCAGTGTCCGTGCTGGGAAACCACCAATGGAGCCTCAGAGCTTTTGCCCACCCGTTTCCCGACTGTATGAACGTGGATCCGGGGCTATGGCTGTTGGAGCAGCTGGTGCCATCTGACCGACCGAGGGGACATCCCGCCCTTAAGGCTCCTTGGGGACATCGAGATGCTGAGCATTTGCCTGGTCTCAGATAATGTTAGACTTTGTTGTGTTACTGTGGCTGGGCTGGGTTTTTCCAAAAATGTCCCAAAACTTGGAAAGGTGGAAGTTGCAGCTTTATAACCAACCTGCTAAAAATAGGGAATGGGATTATAATCCTAATCCAGGAGACCTTTCTTGGGGCTCCAGGGAAACTGTCCTTTAATCTTCTTTTCTGCTTTACCTTCTCTTTAAAGCCTCCCTGCTAATCAGCATTAATTTCATTTAACTCTTATGATGTCTGTCCTTTGCTTTACTGGTTGTGTTGCTGCCTCCCAGTTAAAATCCAGGGCAAGTTTAGCTGGCGGGAGCAGACTGAGAAATGTTCCTCACCCTAATGACAACCTCCTGCGTCCTCCTTCAGTGACCACCTTGTCTTTTTGCAGCCCAGCAGGGTTTACGTGGTCCTTTGTCCTCAGTCCCAGCTGTGGCACCTCCCCAAATCGGAGGATTTTTATTAAATAACCGTGCTGTTCTGTTGCTGGTTGACTCCAGCCTGCTGTGGTTTTGGTGATCCGTGGTGGTTAGGCTGGATCCAAAACCGTTTTAGGTGTAACCTGCTGGAGGAGGGAGACGCTCTGTGCTAGATATTTGCAGATCGGCTGCTCTGGAAATGCTGAAATCTGAGCAAAGGGGAAAAAAAAATTGAGCTTCTGCCCAAAATAACTACGTACCTGTGAGTTACTGCTGCAGACAGCTTGAAAATGTGACATGTGGTTGCCTTACTGGGCTGGGAACCAAACAGGAGGTTTAAAAAGCCCCGTATCCACCAGATCTGGTTTCTCGGGCTTTTTTGGCGCTTTATTTGTGGTTTTTGAGGGCTTCGGGTTGCCGGAGGGAGAGGAGCTGTGTTTGTCAGGGCTGGGGGAGCAGAGAAGCCCAGGCAGGGCAGTAACATCGGTGTGCAGACCGGCTCGTCCTTAGGAGCGATTCCTCAGGGTCAGGGTCGGTGTTTAATCAAATCTGATGGTGGAGGAGAGGCCACCAGCTCCTACGGCTGCGCTGCTCGTATCTGGAGGCAGAGATCATTGCTGTTCACCCTCCCAGGACATCTTTACCCTTCGCCTCTACGTTCCTGAGCAGCTGTCCCCAAAATCCCCCACCCTTCCAAAAACAGCTCCGTGGGAGCTCCGTGTTTTTCCCCAGCGCTGGCACAGATTCCCAGTTTGCCAGGCGGGTGTTTGCCGTCTGCCACCCACCAGGGCCCGGCTCCTTCATCTGGCAGTGGAAATGGCTTTTTATGTTTTTATTTTTTACCTTGGTTTTTCTCTGTGGCTCTCCAGCAAAAGAGAAGGGATATGTTTGGAGGGAGGCAAGAGGAAGCACCTGCCAGTCTCTTGGTTTAGTTTTAGCCCGTTTCCCAAAGACGTGAGACCTGTAATCGCAACCCGTGTGTCTTTTCTCGCTTTAGTCCTGAATATTTCTGTGAAAAAAAAATAAAAATAAAAGGGAGTATGGTAAAAGAGAGCATCTCTCTCTTCCCCTGACGTCCCACCAGTGCTCTTTCAGGCAGAAAAGCACCTCCAGCGCCAGGGTGGCACACACCCTGGCACGGTCCCACCGTGGAGGTGCTGGGACGTGCTCTTTGGAGGCTTGGGTTCTGTGTGGGCAAGAGAAGGACTTTCCCTGTTGCCTTTGTGGAGACCTTGAGGCGAAGTGGTGGCTGGAGGCAACAGCCCTGCGGGCTTCAGTCCAAAAGAAGAGGAGCGTTGTCTGCAGAAGGTGAAATCTTGGCTAAAATCGAGACTTGAGTGATTTTCTAGAAGAGTTGCCTCAAGCACGCGACCGTTGGGTGCGTAATGTGAGCGTAGTGGCTTTATAGCCTGGGTTTTATCCGTCAATGTCATCTAAGAGGGCATCCATTCTTGGTGTCTGTGGGCACCACCGCTTCATCACGTGCTACGTTTGAGAAGGAAGGTGGGCTGGAGACCTCCCGAGGCCCTCTTCAACCTGAACAAGCTGGTGGTTTCACCCAGGAGGTAGCACGCATCCTTCTGACCCACAGATAGCAGCTTTTTACGTTGGTGACTGCTGGGGACTCGTGATCCATGAGGTTACGTGCAGAGACAGGGACAGTTTTCCTCTGCCGAAGTGCCAGGACGGCACGTGCCGGCACCCATTAGTTGTGTTTGCAGCTTTACTGGGAGAGCAGGAAGCGGAGGAGAAACCACGAGAGGAGATTAAAGACCAAGCGAACGCTTTTCATTGGCCGTCTTAAAATTGCGACTCGGTAATTAAGGCTTTAGGCAGCTCACAAATAGCCCAGCTTTCCGCCGGCTCGCTCATGTTGTCAGCCTGTTGCTGCCGCGAGGAGCTGGACTTTAATACCTTGGCTGAAAGGGAGTAAAAGCAAAAGGTAAGGATCCGTCGGAGCCACCGCTCTGCCCATTCCTCTTACCCCTTCCCAGTGTTTCTGGGGATGAATTAAATGTTCATAAGTGATTTGGGCAGCTTTAAATTCTCCTTTTCCTATCTGTGCCTGCTAAAAGGCGGATTAAATTTTGAGGAGGGAGAGAGAGGAAAGCTCTTTTCCCTCTAGCTGGGATGTGAGGATGCAGGCAGGGACCGGAACGTGTGTGTGTCCAGAGCAGTTCTTGTTGGCTCAGCTGGATCGCGGTGGAGGGAAAGCCTTGAAACACCCGGACGGAGTCAGTGCTGGCATCCAAATGTCACCTGCGGGGACTTTCGGTGGCGGCTGAGGAAGCCGGCGTGCGATGAAGGAGCATCGTTCGGGAGCAGCCGTGTCGTGAAATGCGCTGGGATGACTTGAGGGCGGTGGACTTCGTGGGGCTCCTCTTTTTTCTTCAGCGACGGTCAGGGCTCACCCGTTTGATTTACGTGGGCGAGAGGAACCGGCAGGGGCAGAAGAGAGGGAGGTGCTTCAGACAACTCAGCCAGGGCCCCTCCGCTTCCTTGCTGCGAACGCTGAATAGCGTTTCACTGGTGAGGAGGGGCAGGAAGGAGGGCTTTCCTCTTGGTATTAAACATTTAGACAAAACCTGTGATACTTGGAAGTTATCAAGGGCTAAGGGAAAGGTAGGACAAGTCCTCAAAAGGACTCTTTCAGCCTCGTGTTTTTTGGATGATGGAGCCTAATCCACGCACGTATGATGGCACTGGTCCCCTGAGGTCACCGGGGAACGGCTGAGCTGGTGGGTCTAAGGGGCTGTGGCACCTGGAGGACACCAACAGCAAAAATAAAAGAAAGGAAAAGGACAGTCTCCTTTCGGAGAGTGATTGAACGTGGGTGTTTTTACACCCACATCAGCTGCTGCTGGCGTCCACTTAGACTTTGTGTATTAATGCCCCGTCCTTCCATACAGGTTTGGATAAAACATCCTTGGGGAATAAGGGGAGAACTCTCATAATTTGCCAGCTGTGGTGCTGCCTGATGAGTGTCTGCGTGGTCAAGGAAGCGTGCGGGAGGGATTTAGGGATGAGGAGGTATCCAGCTCAGGTGGGAACTGGGGTCATGGGGGGCAGCCTGGCTGGATTAGGCTGCTGCGTGATCCACGGCTGATTTTGTAAGAGACGGCACTCGGCTTAAGGCTGCTTCCAAAGTGATTTGTAAGGTCGGGGTGACATTGCTATGATCTAATTTAAAATGGAAAGGCATTATACTGTCTGTTGGTGGATTGCTCCTCAGGCCACACCCAGCCGACGAGGTTAAAAAAAGTGCATTTCCAGGGGCTTTACTGCTTGCAGAAAGTAAATATTTTTAAATAGGGAAAACAGGCCTGTTTGATCTGTCCCACACTCGGTGTCACCTCTGGTTTAGAAGCTGCTGAATTGCTGGTGATGGATGAGGGTCCCCCTGTGCCGTCGTACAGGATTTTCTTCTTTATTCACATGTTGATAATTAACCTTTCTTCCTCCCCGGAGAGGTAGGCACATGCAAACACCCAATTTTTTCTTCCTGGCTGAAGAAACAACTGCAGAAAGGTCTGTGTGGCCTCAGGCTGCCTTTTTTTTTTTTTTTTTTTCTACCGGGAACCAACTCTTCCCTCTTGCCTCGAGACACCTTGAGCTGGAGTGAGTGCTCCAGGAAATACAGAAATAAATCCCAAAGCATGTTTGTGTCCCAGATCACACCTGGGTTCGGATCTCTTTTGTGAGGCTTTGGGGTTTAGTGGTGGAGGACGTGTTGGGCTTCTGGGTCTAATCTTTGGCACGTTGTCTGCTTATGGTGAAGGCTTTGCATGTGGATATTTATCCCAGGACTGATCTGAAACATTTCACTGTCCGTCACAGGCTCGTAGTTTGTACTCGTGAGGTTGTAAACGAGCAACGTAAGAGGTGTGGTGATCTTCTTGGCATCCCATCCCTCACTCAGAGCTGTGCTTGTGTAACGCTGGCTGATTTCTGCCCTTTTTTCTTGCCAGCAAACACTCCTCGAGGCTTCTCCCCGTGAGAGGGAAGTGGCTGTGACTATTGTACCTCTATCAGTTAAGGACAAGTATTAAACTGGCATTGCCCAGTGTGGGTGGGTGTCCCATGATGTTTCCAGATGCCACCAGGCACGGACAGCATTTTTCTCCTGTTAGACAAAATCTTCCCTAGGATTTGGGTCCCAGAGGGACCCAAGCCTGGTGATGGAGAACAGAGCTGGCTTGAATTATCCCTGTTTGGTGGCAGCTGGAGCCCAGTTTCCTCCTCCTTTGGGTTATGAATTTAACCTCAGTCCCTCAAGAACAAGCGTTCGTGCTGTAGTGGTACGCATCCTTTATTTGTCCAAGGTGTTTGTTCCCTGGGTAAGAATCGGGGTCTCTTCAGATATCGGAGTCCTCGGGGCCCCCAGCCCAGATCTTCTGCAGCAGTTCAGAGGTTACAGCTCTTATTGTCTGCAGCCAGTTTGGTTCTTTGAATTTCCCTGGTATTTCCTGCGCTCTCAGTTACTCCCTATCAGCTCTAGGCTTGTGATTTCTCATCATTTCAGATTTGCCTGCAGGAAGTTGTATCCCAGGGTAAAGCATAGACACTGTTGTGTGGGGCCAAGCACCTCTGGGAATCCATAGCTGTGTTTTTCCAGGGGTGTTTCTAACCAGACGTGTATTTTTCTGTCTCTCTAGCCATGCAGGGACCGAGGCCGGTGGTCCTGAGTGGCCCATCAGGTGCAGGGAAGAGCACTTTGTTAAAGAAATTGCTTAAAGATTATGAGAACATCTTCGGCTTCAGCGTCTCCCGTGAGTATCCGTATGTCTCTGGGGAAGGGCAGCGGAGGAATCAAGGCTGCTAGCCCACAGCCTACTTCTGTAGCCCCGAATAACAGGCTTCTGTGGCTTGCCTGTGTCCTAGTCTGTCTGTGGGCTCTTGGGGATGTTTACATAAGTCAGGATGCCTTTTAGAAGAGCTATTGAGTGGCAAATCTAAGATTTGTCTGGAATGGCACCTTTTCCAGGTCTGGTGACTCCTCACACCTCCACACACAGCTCAGAGAGGTGATGAGATTTTTCTGAGTGATTCTTGATTCTGAAAGTAACAAAATCCCCCTCCCAACCTCTGCTTCAAAAGCCAATTCTTTCCATCTGCCTGCGGGAGCTGATGAGGACTTTTAACAGCCAGGGGGGTCGCACACCAGAGTCTCAGATTTAAAATTAAAGAGTTTTGTGAAGCCCATCTCATTACTGGGTCAGTCAGTCCACAGCTCATTCGCCTGATTTTCCCTGGAGCTCTGCAAGGTGTTTTTAAGTACATTCCCAAAATTTATTTTACTGTCTTAACACTTTGGATACTGCAGGTGAAATCCTTGCTTTGAGATCTGCGAGATCTGGATTCGTTCTACCATGAAAGGGCAAATGCTGTCTGTTTAAAAATTTAATGTTACTGGAGATGAAAAAAACCTCAAAATTATCTTTCCTTTTTTGCGTTTTACCCTGTGCTCTTGATTCAGCTGAACCTCTCATCTCCCTCCAGGCTAAATCTTACAGTTTTCCCCAAAGTTGCCTCTTGGTAGTTGTTTTTTTTTTTTTTTTCCTAAATCTCCATAGGCCACTTGGAGGCACCTCGGCAACCAGTGCTTTATAAAAACTCAGAGGTGACCAGAGACTTTTGGCATTAGATTAACTCCTGCAATAAATAATATATGCAATAAAATAATTGGCCTTACCCTCCGTGATGACGATCAGCTGCTTCTTGGTTTGCAGAGCACGTGCTTAAAATAATACTGGTCTGAAGGAGTTCAAAGGCTGACTTACTCACCTGCCTCGTGCAGGACTTTGCTCTTATTCGTTAAATCTGATTATTTTAAGCACCTACGTGGGTGCGGAGTGATCTTTTAAAAATGAAGATAACTCAGGGAAGTAGGGCACTGCTGAATTATCCCCTCCCAGCTGAGGCAGGGGTCCGAATAGCGTGTCTAGGATTACACGAGGCTGTAGCAGAGATGAAAACTAAGCCCAGCCTGGTAAGTCCTACCCCGACCGCTCAGCCCCTAACGATCTTAATTGATTGTTTTCAGATTATCTAGGATTCTTCGATTAAAGGCCAATCCTGCATGTTGTCGTGTGTTACGCGAGCCGATTCCAGAAGCTTTGATCATTTTAACTAGAGGATCAGCTTACAACCTGATTGGGTTAATCTGCCGCGTGTGTGCTTTTATTTCTTTGATACTATTGCTTCCTTGGGTGGTCTACAAAATTCATGAGGCTGGTTTTTGCTTACAGATACCACGAGGCAGCCAAGACCTGGAGAAGTCAATGGCAAAGGTGAGTGTGTTGCAGTTGGGCCTTGTCTCATCAGATTCGGGAAACGATTCCTCTGAAAAATTCTAAGTTTTTATGCGAAGTGGGTGCATGAATCGCCACTAGCAGATAAGCTACTCCTACCTTCACGTTTATAGGGTGTATTTTCCTAGGCAGGAGGAGCAGACATTCATTAATGATATATTTGGTTATTGGATATATTATGGTGGACAGCCGGCTGAACATGAGCCAGCAGTGTGCCCAGGTGGCCAAGAAGGCCAACAGCATCCTGGCCTGTATCAGGAACAGCGTGGCGAGTAGGACTCGGGAGGTGATCGTCCCCCTGTACTCGGCACTGGTGAGGCCCCACCTCGAGGGCTGTGTCCAGTTTTGGGCTCCCTACCACAAAAAAGACATCGAGGTGCTGGAGCAGGTTCAGAGAAGAGCAACAAAGCTGGTGAGGGGTCTGGAGCACAAGTCTAATGAGGAGAGGCTGAGGGAACTAGGGTTATTCAGCCTGGAGAAAAGGAGGCTGAGGGGAGACCTTATTGCTCTCTACAACTACCTGAAAGGAGGGTCTAGAGAGGCGGGGGTCGGTCTCTTCTCCCAAGTCATGGGCGACGGGACTAGAGGAAACGGCCTCAAGTTGCCCCAGGGGAGGTTCAGGCTGGATATTAGGAAAAATTTTTTCACTAAAAGGGTTATCAGACATTGGAATGAGCTGCCCAGGGAGGTGGTTGAGGCACCATCCCTGGAAGTGTTCAAAAGACAGGTTGACGTGGTGCTGGGAGACATGGTTTAGTGACGGTGTTGCATTTTGTTGTTTTGTGGGTGTTTATTTTTGTCAATTAGGTTGATGGTTGGACAAGATGATCTTGAAGGTCCCTTCCAACCTAGAAGATTCTGTGATTTGTGTGTGTGCATACGTACACACACACACGCAATTTTTGTCTTGATCTTAGCGGCAACAAGACCGTAACCATTTACCGCTGTCCTGCAGCTGTGTGTTGGAGGGAAGATAACGAAGAGGGATGGACTTGGCAGAACAAAACCAAAATATAATTAAGCGGTGAAACGTTAACAGAGGCAGAGCGTTTGCTGCCAGTTTTCTTTTCTAGACACCGTTCTCTGTGACGTTTTCAGAGCGGGGCTCTCAGTTTTAGTGCCCTGGTCCATTCTTGGGCATCGAGTGGCTTGGTTTTCCAAAGTGCCGCATAACTCCCATGAGGTACCTCAACTGCCCAGTCCTTCGGGAAAAGCAACTGCTTAACAAGATGCCTTTATCCGTATTAATAGCTTGTGTGCAGCTGGCCAGCTGCTTTTCTCTTTTCTGCTTTGTTTGCATATTTCAGAAAGAATCAAATGAGGTTTGTGCTTAATTTCCGACGGCAGTTTTTGCTCTGAAGTGAAAGGGAGGAACTTTAACAAAAGATAGAGAACCATTCCCTTTTAGATTGTTTGGTTTTGATGTTCCCTTTTATCTCCATCTCTCTCTCTCTCATCCCGTTCTAGTCTTAATATAGTCTTTAATAATAAATGTTTTCAAATTGAGGGCCTTGGCAGTCCAGCTGCAGCTGTGGGGAGCAGGGGGAGTTTCCAACTGCCCAAAAAAAAAAGGGGAAAGGGGGTGAAAAAGGGAGTGCAGCAGCGTGTCTGGCCACACAGAAAGCTCCAAAACATTTTCAGCAGGTGTCTGGGCAGTTGGTGTGGAGAGGGAATGCTGTATATGGTAATTAGGAAGTAGATAATTGCAGTCTACCAACGTTTTTCCAAAGCAGATTTTAAGATGTTTCTCCCCCAAGCACCCACAGGTGTCATTTTGCCCAGGAACTTTACCTTCAAAGCTATTAATTTCTGGCTATTTTTCCTTTTTTTTTTTTTTTTTTTTTTTTCCCCTCCCCTATCCAGATTACCACTTTGTGAGCAGAGAGGAAATGCAAAAAGAAATTGATGCTGGTGAATTCATCGAGCACGCGGAGTTCTCTGGAAATATGTACGGGACGAGGTACGCGGTTCAGACGCTGTCGCTGCCCAGCCCAGGGGCTGCCGGGAGCGCAGGTGGTGGGGAAGGCAAAAATGTTTTAGCTGGTGACACTGGTTTCCCCCAGACAAACGCATTCTTGCTGTAAGCAAAGCCTTTCATTTTGATAGCGGGGTCCTTGTCAGCTTTATTAAGATGGCAAAATTAACTCTTGCGGAGAGTCAGCTCATCGTAATTAAATCATCGTTGTGTGGGATTCTCTATAGTCTCCACTGTTTGAGGGCTGCTGAAGTGGTTCATATACTTAACACTTTTTTTTGCACAGGGCTGATTTTCACAGACTGTTTATACTCCTTAATATTTTCCACGTGCTTGCAGAGAGCAGTGGGCAGAATGGAGACTTACTCTCGTTATCCCTGTGTTACTTAATGATCCGAATACGATGAATTTGGGAGCAGAAGCGATGATTTTGGCTGTTGTGACACAGGTGTGCGTGCCCGCTTGGGTAAAGTGGCTGCTTGTGAGCAGACAGAACGAGAGGGAATGGCTTCAAGCTCCAACAGGGTTTAGACTGAACATTAGGAGAGAATTTTTCATGGAAAGAGTGGTCGGGCATTGGAATAGGCTGCCCAGGGAGATGGTTGAGTCGCCATCCCTGGATGCGTTTAAGAGCCGTTTAGATGTGGTGTTGAGGGATATGGTATAGGGGAGAACTTTGTAGAGTAGGGTAGATGCTTGGACTCGATGATCCCGAGGGTCTCTTCCAACCTAGACGATTCTATGATTCTATAAATTGCATGACACCCTTGACTGGGGTTAAAGAGTTAGGGGGATTTTAAAATAGCATTGCCCCTGGGCGTTGGAGCTGATGATCAATCAAACGTTAAGCTGCAATGTTAATTAGAAGTCAGATATCTTATGTAATTATTGCGAGAAATTTGTGGCACTGTAGTGAAGGACCTGCTAAGGAGGAAAGTTAAATGTTTCCCGAGATACTTAATTAGTTGCATTAAAAAAATTTGCCTGAAACTCTTTTTGGGAAGATGTATATTTCTTAAAGAGATAAATGTGCTTTTTTTGGAGGAATTTTTGGAGATGGCAGAGTGAGCTTCTGAGGATGGTTTCCTTATGGGGGGTGCCAACAAAAGGCCCCCCAGTCTGTAGTTGTACAGCTCTGAGGGAAGGGTTAGTGATTTTTGTGTTTCGGTAACGCAGCTGGTTTAATGTGACACACACAGACGTCACTGCTGTCACCGTAGCTAAGGGCAGCCTTCTGGGGGTCTGGCCATGCTCACTCTGAAGCTGATGGAGAAGCTTAATCCCCTGCCCTGGCCTGGATGCTTCCAGCGTCACTGGTTTGGCAAGAGAAGTGAAACCTGACAGCTCATCTTCCAAATACCCAGCACCAAGGAGAAACTGAGTTCAAGCTCCTTAATCCCCGGTTTCATCCTGCGTAGGACAGGCTTCCTTCCTTCCTTCCTTCACGTGTGTCCTGCTTAATCCAGCTGGCTGCAGCCTGGAGGAGACAGCTGCTTTCTGATGCCTGGAGTTGATTTTGGTGCCTTTTTCTCAGGGTGGGTGCTGAGAAGACATCTCTACTCAGCCCATTTCCTTGAATTTTGCAGGAGTTTGATACTTAAACCAAAGTATCCAAAGTAAACCAAAGTAGGGCCACGAAGATGATCGGGGGGTGGAGCAACTCTGCTGTGAGGACAAGCTGAGAGAGTTGGGGGTGTTCAGCCTGGAGAAGAGAAGGCTTCGGGGAGACCTTAGAGCCCCTTCCAGTCCCTGAAGGGGCTCCAGGAAAGCTGGGGAGGGACTCTGGATCAGGGAGGGGAGTGACAGGATGAGGGGGAAGGGTTTTAAACTGAAAGAGGGGAGACTTAGATGAGATCTGAGGAAGAAATCCTTTACTGTGAGGGTGGTGAGACACTGGAACAGGTTGCCCAGAGAAGTTGTGGCTGCCCCATCCCTGGAGGGGTTCAAGGCCAGGCTGGACGGGGCTTGGAGCAACCTGGTCTGGTGGGAGGTGTCCCTGCCCATGGCAGGGGGTTGGAACTAGATGATCTTTAAGATCCCTTCCAACCCAAACCATTTTATGATTTTATGAAATCAAATGACGTGCTTGGGTTTGTTTCTGAGGTGCTTTTCTCTCTCACTTTCATCTTTGGTCCCCTTTGCGGATCGGCTCTGCCTGTGGTGGTGATCATGCAGGGTGGGAGGCCAAACAATCCAAACCGTCTCAGCAATAAAGACCAGTTTGCAAAAAAATAAATACAGAAACTCTGCAAGCCTGTGTTTCCTTTACAGGTGCCTAAGGATGTTCCTAATGAAATCTGTGATAAAATGGAGAGAGTTCCTCATGTTATCAGAATAGTTGATGTTTTCCCCGGTCTCTTTTGCTCCCTAAATCTCATCAGTTAATAATAATGAATAACTAAAAATGAATTGCTTAATTTAAGAGTTCTGAAAGGGCCCTGTCTGTGGGATAGCACCGAGTCCTGCCCACAGAAACCAGAATTTCTTTGAAGTTGCCTAAAATTAGAGACTGAAATCAGAGTGGAGGCATCAGGGTCTCTGTCTCGGGGCTCTGAGAGCTGCTGGCTCTTTGTAGGTTGGTTGTAGCAGGATTTGTTGGTACCTGGTGGTACCAGATGGAGTCTGTGGCTTTCACATGGCAAAACATGCCATTTTGGGGAGTTTTTTGTGGATTTGCAGTGGATGGTGCTCAGATCTGGGCTCTCCCTGCTGCCCACCAGGGCAAGGCAGCAAACCTCTGTATTTGTATAGGGCTGGTCTCGCAGCTTTGCTTCAGCTTTCTCCTTCCTGTTGGGGTTTGTGACCTGGGTTGTGGGACTTCCAGGTCAGGAGGAGGTCCCAAATCCTGTTATGTTGGAGCTGTGACTCCCCTTCCCTGGGTTGTAGGACAACACAGAAGCATTTGTTTAAAGGAATGTGTTTTCAGCACATCTTTTTAGAAGGCATCAGGGAGCAAACCTTGGTGGTGCAGGCTGATGGGGTGAGGTCTAAAGAGGTGCCCTGGGTTTGGGCAGGGAATGAAGCAAATTGGAGGCTGGCCGTAGGGCAGCGTTTTCTCTTAATATCTGCTGTCATTGCGTGACCTTCTGACTTAACGACCTCAAAACCTGCAGTGCCACCTCTGAGCTCCTGGCAGGGCTTCTCTCCGTCCTGTCCATCGTGCCACAGAGCCCTGGCTTGAAGGAGAACCTGTGCCCAGCGCTGTGCAAATGCTGACCCCCAAGAGGGCTGCAACCCAGGAACTAGTCCAGGTACCTCCAGTGCACCAGGAGAGGGTTGGCGTTGCTCCTTGTCGGTGTTCAGGAACAAGCTCGAGGCAGTTCCCCTGCGTTCCCCCATCTTTAAAGTCATACAAAAACCACCACTTAAAAATATTTTCTTAATTGTGCATCTTGCGACCCAGGCACGAGCATCCGTCTCTGTCAAGCATCCTTCAGGAGAGCATGTGGGTATGGAAATCGGCGGATCTGTGGAGAAGGAAAGTTCTCATGCTTTTGCTCTTTGGTGAAGGTGGCTCCTGTGTTTGTCAAAGGCAGGAGCTTTATGGGCTGTACCCAAAGCCACGCTGCTCGTGGGATAGTCCACGTTATCCATGTCCACACCTTCCATCGTGGTGTTGCCAACCTTTCTAGCAGGAGACAGCAGGTTCCTGCTTCACCACAGGGACCCAGAGGACACTCAGGGAAAGAAAAACTGTTTAGGAAGAGCAGAGCAGGCTCTCTCTTCTCTCCTGCCACAGTTTGGGCACAGAGGAGCCTTGTGAGGTGGAGGGGGACACACCAAACCCCCACTGCTATGGCTGGACCCTCTGACCCCTTCCCTCTTTGCTCTCTCCCCAGTAAAGGTGCGGTACAAGCTGTCCAGGCCCAGAACCAGATCTGCGTCCTTGACATCGACATCCAGGGAGTGAAGAACATCAAGAGGACAGACCTGAACCCCATCTACATCTCCGTGCAGCCACCGTCCATAGACATCTTGGTGAGCGACCGCCTTCCTTTGCCGTTAGGCAGTTAGAGGTAATCAGCGTCTTGCTCTGAAGCGATGGGGGGGTTTCCTCCCTCGTTGGTTCATCTGTATGTTTTTTAAGGGCTGTAGGAGAGGTGGGAAGGACGTTTCCGAGCACGCTGTTGCCTCTGCCCAGTCCAGCTCCCCAACCTCTAGCTCCCAGGGATAAATCTTCCTGTGCTCTGTTAAAAAAGAGAGTCCCTCCTGTACAGATTCCACACCTTGGTGTGTTTGCCAGCATTGGGTTAGAGACTCCATTGCAGCGTGGGCAGTGTTTAAATGCGTTAGTTGTGCTTGAAAATTATGGGGGGAAAAAAGGAGATTTTTGTGCTGAAACTTGCCTCCAGCAATTAAAATTCAACCAAGGGAGGCTCATTCTCTGCAGCCTACAAGGGACGGGAAAAGAGCCTGGGAACCTGAGCTGTGGGTCGGAGATCTGGAGCCCAAACCCAGTTGGCCACTGGTTTGCTCTGGGCTGTCGATGAAGCCCCTCACCCCCTGCAGGGTGTTATTTCACGTGCCCGTGCTCACCGGCAGTGGGAAATGGCAAAGAGCACCGGCTTGTGGGGTGGGTGGTGGTTTCTGCCTGCAGCATCTGGAACACGCCTTTCTTTAACATGTTTGTCGTTGGGTTTAGGAAAAAAGACTACGTGACCGAAAGACGGAGACAGAAGAAAGTTTACTGAAGCGTTTGACTGCAGCCCGCGTAGATTTGGAGCTGAGTAAGTCCCTGTGCCCGGGGAGAGGGGATGCGGTGATGATTCGGGAGCTGTTCTTCTGCGCCAACATCGGACTTGTGTTCTCCAGGGAACGCTGGTGGGGCTTGGACATTCAGCTGAGTTTGATCTAAGCACCGAACTGCATCATTTCCCACTGCAGATCCTTGTGGGTGGTGGCAGAGAAATTACAGAATCATAGAATGGTTAGAGTTGGAAGGGACCTTAAAGATCATCTAGTTCCAACGCCTTCCATTAGACCAGGTTGCTCAAAACCCCATCCAGCCTGGCCTTGAACACCTCCAGGAATGGGGCATCCACAGCTTCTCTGGGCAACCTGTTCCAGTGTCTCACCACCCTCACAGTAAAGAATTTCTTCCTGGTATCTGATCTAAATCTCCCCTCTTCCAATTTAAAACCATTGCCCCTTGTCCTGTCAGTCAAGGGGTACTGTACTGCATTATCGGTGGCTGAAATAATAACATTAAAATGCTACAGGAACTTGGGATGTGCACGAGAGGTGACACAGGGAAGGAACACGTTCTCCTCTAACTCCTGTGTCCTCATCTTCCGCAGGTAAAGAGCCCGGGCTCTTCGACTTGGTCATTATTAATGATGATTTAGAAAAAGCCTACTCTGAATTGAAGGAGATACTCCTGGAGGTGAGTCCTCCGGGGCTTTTCTGCCCTCGCCCCCCGGGCAGGTGGGACCTCTAGGCTTGGCAGGTGACAGTCCTCCTGCCCACGCTTGATCTATTTTGAGCTTCTGAGGGACATAGCTGAGCACAGATCGCTTGTGAGTGATGGTGGATCGGTGGGAAGGGTGGGAAAAGGATCCAGCGCGATGCTGGGTGAGTGGCAAAATAAACACACGTCATCCCTGGGGCAGAATGGAAGGGGAGCAGGATTTTTGAAGAGCCTCTAAATCAGACTTTGCCTTGTCCTTGCGTAAACTCTGGGCTTAGTCCTGTGATGCTGTGGAGCTGGGCTGAGGAGATGATCGCTCCTGGTCTCCAGAGCTGTGAAACTATAAGTTGTTCCTAAAAAGCGGCAGATGCTCAGTTCTTTTTTTTTTTTTTTTTTTTTTTTTTTTTTCCCCCCCGATCTCCTTGCAGGAAATCAAGAAGACGCAAGAATCCAGGAAGTCCTGAGCTGAGCCTGCTTGGATGTTTTAACTTTGCACATCATTCCCGAAGCGCGTCACACCATTTCATTCCGAGAGACGTTCCCCTTAGGCCTCTCCTCCTCCCCGGTTACTCTAGGACGTTTCTATTAAAAAGGAAAGAAAAGGAAACCCCGTCAGGCTTGTGTTTTCTGTTCGCCGTGGGCTCTCACAGGTTCGTACCCGGGGGTGGATGCTTAGGAAGCAATTGCACGATGTCCTCTGCCATGGGGCAGGGCTGTTTTGGAGGAGAATGTCCGGCCAACTGTGTCCCTGGCACGTGGTTTAGGATCCCACAGCAATATTTGTGGAGGTCTGTATTGTCCCAGTTGTGCCGCTCCATAAATTTAGATGTATTTGGATGGATGTGACCCCCATTTCCACCTGCAGGTGGAGGAGCTCCCGTGTTTTCTGGCATTTTACTGCTCCCTCTGGTTCCTACTTCCTTTTACGGATCTGGCTACTGTTCCTTCTGGAGTTTCTGATGGTGTGTGGTTGCCACCCTCACCTTCTGTGGTGTTGCGTTGTGTGGTGGTGGCAGAGCAGCACATCGGTTCGGCTGCTCTGACCGCACTTCTGGTGACTGCGTTTGTTTAATAAGCTGAGAGGAGAAGGGAATGGTTCAGGATATGATCTATATCGCGTATATAGACCGTTTTTTCTGGGGGGTCAAAGTACTGCGAGCTTCTCCTCCTCTCTGCCACCGATCTTGTAATTCACATGTTCTTCCTCTTCCACTTGAGTTTAGGTGTGGGTAGATTTTTTGATGCTCTTACACCTACAAGCTGGAGGAGAAACGATTTCTTTTCCAAGCTGCGCAGCCTTTTTGGGTGATGTGCCTGAGGGCAGCGATAAATCCCTTTTCCTAGGAAGGATCCTCAGTGGTGAGGGATCTGGAGCACAAGTCTTGTGAGGAGCGGCTGAGGGAGCTGGGGGTGTTCAGCCTGGAGAAAAGGAGGCTGAGGGGAGACCTTCTTGCTCTCTCCAGCTCCCTGAAAGGAGGGTGTAGCCGGGGGGGTCAGTCTCTTCTCCCAAGGAACAGGCGATGGGACAAGAGGAAACGGCCTCAAGTTGCGCCAGGGCAGGTTTAGGATGGATATTAGGAAAAATTTCTTCCTGGAAAGGGTTGTCAAGCCTTGGAAGAGGCTGCCCAGGGCAGTGGTGGAGTCACCATCCCTGGAGGGTTTTAAAAGCCGGGCAGATGTGGTGCTGAGGGACATGGCTTAGTGGTGGTTTTGTCAGCATTGGGTTGACGGTTGGACTCGATCTGAAAGGTCCCTTCTGACCTGGAGAATTCTATGATTCCGTGATCCATTTGATCTACGCCCTGTCCCTCAGACTGGTTTCCAGCTTGAGATGGCTCAAGCTGACACCGTGCAGACCACGAGCGGCTGGACCGCGCGGTGCCAGGCTGTGATGTTTTCTTCCCCAAAACCATGTCTCGCCAAGGGCCGGCTCGTAAATTAAACTCAGCTCTCGGTTTTCATCCTCTCCTTCTCCCATCTCTCCAGTTCGCCCAGTTGCTCTGCTCCAGCACCCCTGCCGTCCCACTCGATCCAGGTTGCCTCCTCATCTACCAAGCTCCATCCTCCGCGCTGGGGACACCAATAAGCAGAACCAGACCTCGGGGTGGCCCTTTTAGTACCTCCCTTGCGTTCAGAGAGACGATTTGATGATTATTTTGATCGCTTACCTCACCTTGGCTGGTTTTAAATCTATCTTTCCTCGGTTAGACTCTGAAATCCTCTCACGCTGTCAGGAGTTCCGTGTCGCGAAGTTCTAACTTTGGTTAAACGAGCAGGAAAACTCTCCCCAAAATTCTTTCCTGGGGGTTTTAGCATCGCAGCCTGTGGCTTTCCTCATCCTGACGGTGTGAATCGCCGCGGCCAGGCTCTTCCTGTGGCAGCCAGCGATGGACTGGGATGGTTTGGTTTTTTTGGTTTTTATTTTTGTTTTTTTTTTTTTTTTCTCTGAATCGTGGGGTTTTGTTGTGTTTCGAGGGACGTGTTTGCAGTGGGGACGCGTCCCCTCTAGATGGCAGAAATGACAGCGGGAAAGCGCAGGGGCCGGCCGTAACACGCCGAGGGTGCAGGACACACGGGGCCACCACAGCGCTGGCCTCAGTCCGGTGGGCTCCGGCCACCCCCTGGGACCTGCGGCGCTGTCACCAGATGGAAATGCCCGGCCGCTGCCTGCTCAGCCCTCCTGCCACCGTCCCCAGAGCCCCACGGCTGCCAGCCCCCGGCCCAGCCTTCGGGTGTCCCCACGGGAGAGGTGAGTGGTACCCGGGAACAACGGGAAGGGACGATGATGCCTCAGCCCTGCGGCACCAGCGCTCGGAAAATGTGGTGGTGCGGGGGGAAAGTCATCTAGATCCCTTGTGTCCCCCTTCCCTAGTGATAACAGAGGAGGGGGGAAGCCCTAAATAACGCCCCCCCTCCTACGGGGTGACCCGCTTTTAGCGGCTGCCGCCGTGTCTGACGGATGGAAACGGCGAACGCCTGGATGCCCCGGCGTTAATTCGAGGTGACGGGGGCGGCCGTGGGGAGGATGATGGGTGGCAGAGGGACCGGGAACGGGCTGCGGGAGCCGGGCTGGTCGCCGAGGGGATGATGTGGCTGCTGAGCATCTCCGGCGAGTCGTTTTCGGGGGCTCTCGGCCGTACCCCTCTCCCCGCTCGGTGTCTCGGAGGGGCTGCACCACACACGGGGTCTCACGAGGGGGTGGGCGAAGGCACCTGTTGAAGTGGGTTTAATTTCTGCCTCCTCGAAGTGGGACGTCTATTTTATTAATTGCATTTTGCAACCATAAAACCCTTCCTGAATCTGTATTTTCGGTATCGGTTCCTTGGGGATGCAGCCATCCCCGGGGCGGGCAAGGACCACGCCGAGCATCGCGGTTGCCGTGGTCACCACATTTGGGGTCCTGCATTAACCTCAAAGGTTGGCTCCGGACACTCAGCGTGGGGTTGGGGGTGAGATTTGAGGGGTCAAAGTGAGGGCACAGGAGTCTCCCTGCCGGGTTGGGGTTATAATAACCCTGGGTTATTATTATTTTAATAACCCTGCCGGGTTATTAAAAGTGCTGGTCCTTGGGGGACCCTGGTTCCCACCTGGGAGATCTTCCAGGCAAGGAAGGTGCTGAACCAACAGGTTTTGGAGCATTTTTGGGGTGAAGGCGGGTGAGGTGAAGGACCAGGGGAAGCTGACGCTGCCAAGTGTGGGTTTTATTTAGCTGTCCCAACAGCCGTTAAAAAACCTCGTCACCTGGCCCCATGGGACCACGGGGATGAATTTTTCCCCCCGAGCACGGCTGTGACTCCGGCTGAGATGTCGGCTGCTTCGTCTCGGGATACACCCAGGCGAAAGAACGGGCTTTCTCCTGGGTTGCTGGCAGAAATGTTAGGAAAAGGGTGTTTTTTTACATGGATATATATATATATTCACTCTTCCATCAGACTGGGATTAAAATGGCACAGACTTCAGCTTTGTTTCAGCTCTGCGAGATGCTTTGGGAAGCAGGGCAGCACCTCATCCCGCATCCCTGCTGCAGGAGGGGGATGCTTGGGGGGAGGAAGGCTCATCCGTACGAGAAGGGTGCGTGGGATGGTATGAGGAGCCATCCTGGGGAAAACTTGGGATAAAACCTGCCCCGGGGGCTCTCCCCGGCTGAGGTTGGGGGGTATTTTGGAGCTGATGCCCCAAAAAAATCATAAATCCCCGTAACGCTTTTCCTTCAAAGCGATTGCTTTGCAGTCTTACTCGTGTGTTTTATGCTGAATCCCCGGGCTGACAGATTGCTTTTGAGGCAGGTGTTGATCATTTTTCCCACCCCCCTGCCCATCCAAGGCCTTTGGCGATAGGAATAACCCCTCCCAAGGGGTGAATGTGGGGTTGGTGGCTTTAGATGCAGAGGTGACCTCTGCTGTGACCCAACGGCACCGAGGAGGGAAGGACATCGTTGCAGGGATGCCCCAGGGCTGGCAGTCCCCGAAGCCAGTGCCCAAATCATCCTGGGGGGAGCCCAGATCATCCTTGGGGAAGCCCAGAAAGGCTGGAGCCACACTCCAGGATAATTTCAAGCAGCCAAAAATAGCCCATCCACCCATGGCTCCTTCCAGCATCTTGGTGTTCCCTGTCCATTCCCCCCCCCCCCACTTCCCAATGATCCCACGGTCCAGAGATTTGTCCTTGCCGTGGTTTTTCTTGGCATCTCAGTGCTTTTGGAGGCAGCCCTGATTTTTTGAGCTTCCTTCCGTGCGATTGCAAAAAGGCACCACAGGGCAGAGCCGGCCTGGGAAATAATTGGGCATCCGGCATATAAAATAAGCAACGAGGGCTGCGGGGGGGAATGGAGCGGGGGGGGTGGGTGAAAATTGTAGGAATAACTGTGGTTTTCTTGCTTGCCGGTCTGTGTGCGAGCTTCCGATGGCGAGCGCTGGGATTTGGCATCCCGGGTGTGATGGGATTTAGGGAAGGTGCGGTGGGACGGGCTCCCGTCGGCGCAGGGGGACGGCGTGCGATGGGTAGGGCTGTGGCTACGGTGCTCTCAGGAGTAGTTATCGAGGGGAGGGAAAAAAAAAAAAAACAACAAACCAAAAAACCTGATTGCAAGCCAGCCTGGGCTCCTCGCGTGCCTTCTGGGGCCTCACGGAGAGTTTGTTCCGCACGTGGAATCGTAGATGGGGTGGGTGCTGCCTGGCCCTGGGGTGGCCAAAGGGTCTGGGGCCACCAGTTACCAGCTTTTCTGGCAAAAAAAAAAAAAAAACCCACTTAATTTTCTGCTCTATGCAGGGTCTGCTATATCCATCCCCCCTGCACGGCCTCAAACAGCAGCCGAGAGCCTCGCGGCGGGGAGTTTGGGGTGGCATCCCTCTCCCTGGGGTCACCCCTCCGTGGCAGGAGCCGCGGGATGAGACCTGCTGGTGTTTCCCAACCCGGCGCCCTGCAACATCCTCCTGTGTCCCGTGAGCCACCCGAATCCAGCTAATTTTGGGGCTGGAGAGGATAAGGAACATATCCACAGGAGCAGGAGGGAGGTGGGCTGGGGATGGCTTTCCCCGGCAGAGGAATCCAGCCATGCCGGAGTGTGGGATTTGTTTTTCCTAGGGGGCTGCTGTTGAGATCCGACTTTTGCCGGGTGATGTGGTCCCTGCCCGGGGATGCTGATGCCCTTTTTTGTGCTCTCCCGCAGGACAACGAGGTGACCACCAGGTGCCAGCTGCTGTTGCCTCGCGCTGAAACACCCACCAGCACCACCGGACTGCGACAACAGGTAGGTCCCAATTAATTAACCCCCTCACTGGGGCTAATTGACCCTGGTGGGACCCGCTCCAATCCAAACCGGCACCCCTCAGCTGAGACACCGCTCCTCCAAGGCTTATTTTTCCTGACTGTTTTGCTGCTGGAAGGAAATTCACGGGGAGAATCGAGTTTTCCCTCTAGTGCAGGGTGTTGGGGAGCATCCCGTCGGTACGTGATGCTTGTAGGAGACATCCCGTCTCCAGCTCCACCGGCTCCGTGAGGATAAGAGCCGCCCTGGCAGCCAGATCGGGAGCTGGGACGTGCCTGGTTTATGCTGGGTGCTTTATTTGGGTCAGCCTCATCGACTGGATGTGCAACTGTGTCATCCCTGGAGAGCGCGGGACGCCGATCCATAAACCCCGACCGGCTCCGGATGGCACGCACACCCCAAGGAGCACCGGCCGGGGCGAAACCCCGGCATCAACACCACGCTCCGCTTTTCTCAAGCTCAACCCTGCTCCCCGGCTCCAAAAACGGGGCGAGGGGGGGGAAAAAGGGGAATCTGGTACAGGCTCAGCTTTTTCCGACCACAGCAGCTGTGACTCCGCTTGCCTGGGACGTGGCTCCAGCCCCGTAAATAGCCAGAAGCCATCTGCAATTCAGATTGTGCGCGGCGGCAACTGGTACAACCGGACGCTTGTGGAATCGGGAATACACCCCCCCACCACCACCACCGCCACCCCTGATTTCTCTCTCTCTGCCCTGGCACGAAAGGAGGGAGGAACAGGATGTTTTCCCGGATTTTACTTTCCCTGTCCCGGTGGGCAGAGAGGCGAGGAGGGGATATAAAAAGAAGGGAGGCGGAAACGGCAAAATTACCGGTGCCCAGGTTGAGCTCAAAGAATTAATAAGTTTTATTTCATTGCCCCCCAGAGGGGATTATTTTAATGAACCCATGTGGGGAGGAGAACCCCCTGGGAACCGGGTCCAGCCGGGAAGGACCAGGTGGCTGTCCCCCTGCCATCAGCCCCAGGGTGGCCAAGTCCTCGGTCCAGCATTAATTTGCAGCTATTCCCTCCAAGCACCGGGGGTTTCCTCTCCTGTTTGCTCTCAAGCGAGTCTCGCTGATGGAAAGCAAAGCTCCTACGTGGTGGACATCCAGCCCCAGGGGTGTCCCTGGCTCCCTCGTGCAAAGCCAGTGCGGAGGTGATGAGGATGGAGCCCTGCTGGGAAAACTTTCCAAAAAGCCAAATGCGATGCTCCAGTCCCCCCCGTCGCAACCAGCCACGTGCTGACATGGATATACTGGGTGTAGGAGGAGGAAAAAAGGGGGAGGCTTACGATTTTTTCTGGTTGGAAGCACAGGATGCAGGAACAGGTTGCTCAGAGAAGCTGTGGCTGCCCCATCCCTGGAGATGTTCAAGGTCAGGTTGGATGGGGCTTTGAGCAACCTGGTCTGGTGGGAGGTGTCCCTGCCCAGGGCAGGGGGGTTGGAACTGGATGATCTTTAAGGTCCCTTCCAACTCTAACCATTCTATGATTCTATGACACTGGAGCTGCATCCTCACTCGGGATGGTGGTCCCACGGATGCCTCCCGGACACGGCGGCATGGACCAGAGAGAGAAACTCACACCCAGATCCAGGTGGAGAGAGGACACTGGTGTCCCTGTCCACACTGGTGGGGTAATCACCCTCCCTGGGGGCCCACGGCCGGCGTCTGTGGGGTGAGAGAGCTCGTCAGGCTATTCCCCTGAGCGAGGAGGATGATCTCACATGGTTCATCGATTCGGTATCTGATTGCTAATTATTACGGTAGCTTGACCTGCGGAGGCCAGCAAGCCATAATGCCGCTAGTCATCTCGGCCAACACCGACATCCTTCTGGCTTCCAACCTGGGCTCAACGTCCCTTCTGCTCCCTCCTCCTGGCCCTGGGCTTCCAAGTGCTGCCTGCACACCCTGGCCCTTCCAGCATCCCTGGGGAGTGGCCCAGCTCCACCACGGCACCTTTCCCACATTTTAATTTCCTTTTACATATAAGTTTTTGAAGGCACCACGGGTTTTTTCGCCCGCTGTGCCCTCAAAGCACGGATGCTGCTGCTCCTTGGGGCCATCACACTACAGCTTCACAGCTTTAGGACCTGCTCCTAACCCGCAGAACACCAGGAGCGAAAAGAAAGCAGATGGCACCACTGTGGGCTCTTTGCTGTTTTTATTGCTGAAATCCAACCTGATTGCCCTTGTCCTATCCACCGTGGTCATAGGGAAGGAATTTCACCTATCTTCTTGCAGTAGCTCCTCCAAGACAGGCAGGATCTTCTTTTATGCCTTCACGTCATCTTGGCCGCAGGAAACTTGCAGCCTCTCCAGTCCCTGGGTGCCTCTGAGAAGAGTTTGGCTGGTTTTCTCTCCACCTTCTCGTTTAATAGTTGCATTTATCAATAAGGTCTCCCTTGCTCTCCTTATGCTCTCCTCATCCTCCAGCCCTGACCATCTCGGTGGCCACCACCGCATCCTCTCCAGCTCCTCAGTGTCCTCCTCCACTGGATGCAGCATCCGAATGCAAAGTGTCTGGAAGGATCCCTACAAAATACCACCTGGAGCATCCCTTCTCTTTTGTCAGTGAGCTGTTAATGCCCATTCTCAACCCAATATTCCCATCACCTCTGCACCCTTGATGTATTTTATCCAAGATCCCGTTTCCTTCCTCTCTTGTAGGAACATCTCACCAGGCAACAGCGTAACGGTGTTGGCAAGGCGAAACTGAGCTCTCCCCTGTCCCTAGGTCTCTTATCACGGAATCATAGAATGGTTTGGGTTGGGGGGGACCTTCAAGATCATGTAGTCCCAACCCCTCTGCCATGGGCAGGGACGCCTCCCACTAGACCAGATTGCTCAAATTCCCATCCAACCTGGCCTAGGAGAGAACAGAAGTCTCCTGATCTTCTCCAGCGGGCTGCGAAGATGATCAGAGGGCTGGAGCACCTCTCCTATGAGGACAGGCTAAGAGAGTTGGGGTTGTTCAGCCTGGAGAAGAGAAGGCTCCGGGGGGACCCTGGAGCCCCTTCCAGTCCCTAAAGGGGCTTCAGAAAAGCTCGGGAGGGACTCTTGATCAGGGAGGGGAGCCATGGGATGATGGGGAATGGTTTTAAGCTGAAAGAGGGGAAATTGAGATGAGATCTGAGGAAGAAATTCTTTGCTCTGAGGGTGGTGAGACCCTGGCCCCAGGTTGTCCAGAGAAGCTGGGGATGCCCCATCCCTGGAGGGGTTCAAGGCCAGGTTGGAGGGGGCTTGGAGCAACCTGGTTGAGTGGGAGGTGTCCCTGCCCAGGGCAGGGGGGTGGGACTGGATGATCTTTAAGGTCCCTTCCAACCCAAACCATGACTCTATGAAGCCTTTGGGGGCTTGCAGAGGAGCAGAATCTTCACCCTGTGCCACGGCACGCAGGAACTACAGCTCCGGAGGGGACAATGCCAGCATTGAGCGCGGGCGCTGAAACGCTGCCGTATTGTGCCTGGCAGAGAGATGCTCGGGAATAATCGCCTCCTCCTTGGCTTTGTTGCAGGGGCTGCGGTCGGTCGTGCTGCAGGACCTTCCCCCGTCCCCCCGGAGCTCTCCGGTTATGCGGTGAGGACCCGCAGCTCGGACGCACCTATTTTTTTTTTTTTCCCTGGCTGTGAGAGGTAAGACTCGCCGAATGGCCTCCGTAGCGAGACACGACTCCGGGGGGTGTCACCCGTGGGGAGAAAAATGTGGATTTGGGGACAAAAGGATGCTCTGTTCTTCAGTCTGGGGGGGCAAGTCGCTCTTTCATTGATCCTCATGATATATTTTATAGACTGTATGTATTGTGTATAGTGCATATTTTCTATATCACATCTATGGTATATATAAAGTCAACATCGTGAGCCATGAAAATTGTCTTCTTTTTACACCTGTAAAATGTTTTGTGTTAAAAACGTGCTTGAGCTACAGAAACCCAACTCCAGTCGGGGTCTGGGCGATCCCTTAAAACTTGGATCCGGGGTTTTGCTTGAAACTGTTCTAAACGAGGCTGAAGGAGCCTTCGCTCCGGGTCCGAAACAGAGCGAGGCTGAGATTTTTTTGATTTAGAAGCATCTTTTAAGGGTGTTTTCAAGCCGGGCGCCTACAAAAGCGTTTCCCTGAACGGTTTCTGGTGAGGGTGTTTTCCTCGCCCAAAATCTGTTCGAAAAAGCTCAAATCTGGGCTGAAGCTTTGGCTTTTTGACCGTGTCAAGGGCGGCAGCAGCTGCAGGAGCAGGCGCTGCGGCGATGCCTCTCCCTTTCTCCATCCTCCTCCATCCCCGGAGCATCCTACGAGCTGATCTCCTCTTGAAAACCCCTTCTGGGAACGCATCCCCCCCCCCCCCCCGCCCCCTCTTCCCTTGCACAATCAGCCAGGCTGTTTCCCAGCTCATTCCTCCCCTGAAAGCAGCTGGAGAGAAGAAGAAACACACTTGAAAAATTAACCCAGAGGGTGAAAACTTGGCTGCCCCATCCCAGCTGTGCCGGGGAGCGAGGACATCCCTTCTCTTTAAAACCGGGGGAAAACCAAGTTATTTGGAGGAGTTTCACATGGCGGGTGCTACTTAAGAAACGCTGAGGGATGTGTGCCGGGTCCCTGTGTCATCAGGAGGTTGAAGAACCTCTAGGTTTCGAAGGCTTAAGCGCCATCTTCGTGCTGGGGTTGCGAAGGTTTTTTTTTGGGGGGGGGGGGTTTCTTTAATTGCAGCGAGCGAAACCTTGCTAATTTGGACCCCCGGAAGCCGCATCTCGCCTCGCAGCACGGGGCCTTTAAGGAAAACATCAATTATTGTGAGATCAGCCGTAAAATCATGCGAGCTGGCAAGGCGAAGGAACAGATAACAACAACGCGCCAAAGGTCGCAGCCGCCGGACGGCGGCAATTATTTAATCCCTGCTTGTTGCCTTCGAGCAAGGGGGCAACATCACCCCCCCGTTTCCTCCACCGGAGCCCTGCATGGGGGGAAAAACCCTCTGGCTGACAGCAGGAGGGGCTGGAGGAAGGAGAAAAAGTCCTCTCTGTCCCTTTCCAGTTGTTTTCCCTTCCAGCTGTTACCCACAGAAGGGGGGTGATGCTCCCACCCCCCCCCCAACCCTGCCCCGCAAAAGGAGGATGGGAAGGGAGCAAAGGGATGGAGAGGGTCTGGGATGAGCCAGGAGCTCCCCCCCACCACTAAATACTAAAAAATGTAATATCTGAGCAGCTTTTGGCTGTTCACCTTGACATAGAAATTGGGGGAAAAGAGACTTTTTGAGGAGGATGCAGTGTATCACCGGAGCTGTAAGGACAGGTCGGGTTTGTGGCCGGATTTTCCGTTTTCCCCCCCGGTTTGAACAGAAAGGAAAAGAAAACCCAAAGGAGAAGGAAGCATTTCTCCTCCCGTGGCAGCAGCCCCGCTTCCCACCTCCCTTCTCCTGCTCCGAGGAGCTCTCTCTCCACTATTATTAGCCCTAAACGCTTGCACTATTTGAATTATTTCATTTATTTTTTTTTTTCCCCCCCCCTGAAGCGTGGCTCTTGGCTCCTGAAAGCAGCGCTGCATTCTTGTTTGGGACTTTTTTGGGAGGGCTTATAAGGAAATTTTAATTAAAAAAAAAAAAAAGGAAAAAGAAAAACGAAAGGGAGGGAAAGAAATCCTCGGCGTCCCGGGGAAGGATGGGTTTGCAGCCTCGGACTCGGAGGAGCTTCCCCGGCGGAGGTCTCCACGTCACCGTCTCCAGGCTGGTGCAGCGGGAAGAGAGCTGGGTTTTCGAAGGGGTGGGAGGGGAGGAAAAGCCGGGACACGGGGCGCTGCCTGCGGCTCCGCAGGGAAGGATGGGACGTTTGTGCAGAGGACCGAGCCCGGCGCTTCTCCGTACGTTACTTTTTGGGTTGTTTTTTTGGGTTTTTCCCCCCCCTTCTCCCCCCCCTCCGCTTTATTTCGATGTTTCGCTGCGTGGTTTAACTTGGATGATTGCCGGCGCTTTGCAGACCCCCTCCCTCTGCTTTCCATCCGCCTCTGCTCCCACCCCGCTCTCCCCTCCTCTTCTTTTTTTTCTGCCCTTTCCCCACCGCTCGGGGTGGGGAGCGCGTTTGCCACGACCTTAAAGCTGGTGTATTGCCTTTCCTGCCGGGGGTAAGAGACAGAACATCCCAGTTTGGCGTCAGTTTGGGCACGCTTTGTCGGCATAAATCATCCCCCGTCCCGCCGGGCGGTGCGAATCCACCTCCGGGGAGTTTGGGATGAAACCGTCGGTGATTTAGCTTTTTCCTGCTGGGAAACCCCTAGGTGCTCTGGGACCTTCTGGCCAGTCCCCATCCCTCCCGAACCTCCTCCCCATCTCCGGCCGCCAAGAGGTGGGGAGAGGAAGGTGCTTCGGGGTCTGCTTGTCCTGCCCTTGGTCCCTTGGGATACGTTGCTGAGAATTCTGCTCGTAGAGCAAATTTTGGGGTCCGCAGCCTGCTTTTGGAGCACCGACTTAGGTGGTACACGCTCATGTTTCGTGAGCTGGGCTTTAAAGGCCAGGCAGAGACCAGCATCCGTAGGAGCTCACCCAGCAGAGGCTGCGGTTTTGCAGCTGGTGTCTCTAACCCATGGACAAAAGGTCCATTGATAAGTTTATGTTCTCTGTAAGGTGCCTTTGTATTGTTTTTTAAATAATATCCAAGGGCGTGAGCACGCTTTTCATCCTCGCATCTCAAAGCCCCTCACGAAGGGTGTCTTCTCTCCCGAGCAACTGGGGAAACTGAGGCACAGGGCGGGCAGTGGCTTGGCAGCATCACCAGCAGGAGCTGAACCTGCTCCTTGGTGGCCTCATCTTCTTGGCCAACCAGCCCCCCTTGAGAGAAAACTCCCCTGTTGGCTACCAAAAACACAGGATGCTCCTCTGCAGTGGGATCTCCTTCTCCAACTTGTAGCCCCCATCAACACCTCTAGGTCCTTAGCTGAATCTCATGTAGAGGTTTCCATAGGCTTTCTCGGTTCCATCCTCTCTAAAACCTTAAGAACTTCCTTGTGGTTGATGGGTGACCCTTAGCTACATCCCTCCTACCTCCAGGTTGCTGGTACAGTCATAGAAAACTTGGTTGCAACCAGCATGTGTCCAGAGGGATCCCCTGAGAGCAGGGCTAGAAGGACCTCCTGAGCCTTCCTGGTCCATGCTGGGCCCCGTGCATGGTAGGGGTTTCTCTCACACACCCTAGGGGTTCAATCTCCTCCCATTCCAAAATGCCGTTTTCCAGGAGCAACGCGTGGGAGCTTGGCTTAATAAATTTATTCAAGTTGTGCTTAATGGGAGAAGCAGTGCTGTCTCCTGGCAGGGGGTGAGCAAACATCTCCATGCCTCAACGAGATGGAAACAAATTGTCCCTCGAGTCTTAGAAAGCCTCAGGCACCTTCTCCTTGCACCCAAATTACTTTGAAATGCCACAGGAGGGCAACCCGTCCTCTGTCCAAAGCCTCCTTCCGAAGTTTGGCGGAAGGAAATCCAATAGAACCCGGCTGGAGTGAGTCACGGGTGGCTGGGAACTGGGGGGGGGGGGAAAGGGACATGTCACGGATGAGGAATCTGCGCCTTGTCCTCCTGCGAGCTACGGGAGCTATTTCTGAGACAATCCTTGAGTGTTGTCCAAGACCAAAATACCAGAAGATATTTTTTTTTTCGGTGTGTGTAATAAGGAAACTCCTCCTTCCCCTGTAACGCACTGCGGAGGTGGACAGTGGAATACGGCGTGAACCCCTATTCCTCCAGGTCCCGGCACTGCGCAGGACTCTCCTCTCCCGTAATTTATGGCTTGTTTGGAGCTCTTCCACCCGGGGTTCATCCAACCAGCGCAAGGGTCATTTTTAAGGCTGCGCAGCTCCCTTTGACCCAGTCCATTGCTCGGAGATCTCGGTGATTGGCCGTGGAGAAAGGTTTCTGCTCCTTGCTGCCAGGAAAAGAGAAAATAAAGGAGTTTATGCAGGGTTGCTGCGATGCCACCAGTGCCACCTGGGGCTGTAGCAGTAGGGGACAGGGGAAATGGATAGAAAATGAGGAGTCCTGACCTATAAATTAATTAAGGCATAGGGGGGTAAATTGCTATTTCACTCCTAACTTACAACTTCTTCACTTCTAACTTCTCTAGAGCAATTGGTTTAGCTCCTTCCTTCTGCAGAGGGGCCTGGTGGCATTTTTTTGGTGCTGCGCGGTGACCCATCAGCTCTCTGGCTGCCTTCCTAGAAGGTAGGGACCCTGGGGCTGCCTGCCAGGTGGCCTGGGCTGTCCCTAGGGCATGAAGTGGTTCCATACAGGGTCCAATTCACATCCTACAAGGTCTCAGAAGAGCTCCTCCGAGACCTTCACACCCTCCTTTACGGTCTGTCTTCACTCACCCTGGGGACAGAGCAGTCTCCTGGGGAGGAGGCCAGCTTCTCCTGGCCATTGGTGGGTGCGGAGGTGCAGGAGATGTTGAGCAAGGTGGGACTGATGGGAGTCTCGAGGTTGAGTTGTGCAACTGCAGGACAACAGATGCTAAAGGTACCTCGGGAGGTCATGGAGCAGAGCCAAGTTTGATGTTGGATGAAGCTGCCCAGGGCCCTGTCTGGTCGAGTTATCTCCGAGGGTGGAGATCCCAGCAGCTTGCTCTGCCAGTGTTTGTCATGGAGACGTTTTTATTTCATATCCAGTTGAAATTTTTCTGGCTGCAACTTGGCTTTTGATTGCACGCTTTTGAGAAGCATCTGGACCACCTTCTCTGTAACGTCCCATAAGGCAGCTGCACACACCCGTTAGACCTTCCCTTTCTCTTCTCCAGGCTGATCAGACCTGGCTCTCTCAGCCTCTGCTCGGACATCCCGTTCTCCAGCCCACAACCATTTTGGAAGCCTCCGTAGGACTCACTCCAGTACTCTTCCTGCACTGGGGAGCCCCAAACCGGACACAGTATCCAGTTGTGGTCTTACAAGGGCAGAACAGAGAGGATGAAGCAGTCCTCACCCCTCTGGCTTTGCTCTACCCGACACAGCCCAGCATAGGGGTGGCCTTCTCTGCCGCAAGGCCACACTGCTGATTAACGTCCACCTTGACCACCAGGACTCCCCATCCTTGTCTGTAGAGCTGCCAGTCACTCCCCACTGTGTCTTGTTCCCCACCAGGGCCACCATTCTGCTGCTGTTGAACTTCACCTGTGCCCCACCAGCCCATTTCTCCTGAGGTCCCCCAACACAGCGGCACTGTCCCACCCCACCTGTCCATTCCTCCCCCCAACTGGGACTGGCCCCAGACTTGGTCCCATCACCCTGATCATTAATGACACTCAACAGCCTTGGCCCCAGCCGTCATCCCTGGAAGATGCCACCACCAGCTAGTCTCTGCCGGGGAGGGACCCAGCACCAGCAGAGGGTGACAGGGTGGCACCAGCTGCTCCACGGGAGCCAGGATGGTGTTGAGGTCATGAGGCCCTATTTTCTGGGTGGATTTACATGCAGCATCCCCATTTCAATGGAGATAAGACCCGTTTTGATGTAGCAAGGACTGAGAGATCTCGGCATCTCCCGAGGCTGCATTTCTGCTTTGCTTTGTTATTTCTGACGGCAACTTTTAATACCCTTTTTAAACACACGCTCGGCCAGGAGCTTTACGAGCATCTGCTTTCTGCAAAGCGCCTTTCAAAGACGAGGTGGAGGCCAGCAAGGCAGGGAGCTGCAGATGGCACGCGTGGGCCCACCAGCAGGGTGCTGGCGGGGTGTAAATGGACAAAATCACGGGAAAACGGGCCAGAAACACGGCTCATCCCCCGCCACGGCCAAGCCATCGGGCTGAAGCATCACTGCCAGCTCCTGCCCAGCCCTGGGGCATCTTTGGGTGCTTAAACCTTTTCTCCTTCTTACCCTCTGGGTCAGTGAGGGGTTAATCCAACCCCAGATGCTGTTCCCCACCAGAGAATGCCCTGCCGTGCATCTGGAAGCCTCTCCTTCGGAAACCTGAGGCCGGTTCAAACCTGAGCCTGAGCCAAATTCCTCCAGACACCTTTTGTTTGGTTTTTTTTTTTTTTTTTTTTTTTATCATCCTTTTATTTTTCCTGCTGGGGACAATGGCATCGCTCGCTGCTCTGCCCAGCCCTTTCCTCCCTGCACCCAGACAGAAATAGTTAACCCGGCACGCTAAGAAATGAATGTCCTCGTTTCCTTCCCCGCTGCCTGCCCCCTGCCCGTCTCCCTGCTCCCAGCCCTGGGGAGGAGCTGCTATCTAGTGACGTGATGCAAGAGCAGCCCTGGTCCTCCTCTCCCTCACCCTGGCAGTGTTTGGGTGACCTGGTGGCCTGTGCAAGTGCTGCCAGGTCCCCCGGGGGTCTTTCTGCAGCAGGAGAGCAGCCCTTTGCTCTCCTCTTGTGATGGGTGGGATTGGGAGCACCTCCTGGCTCCGGGGAAGACGTCAGCCAGCTCCAGCTCTGGAGAGTTTCAAGTCAAAACAGATCAAGCTAATAAAAAGGAAGCGGTGCTGGAGAAGGGGAGGGGAGAGGAGAGAGAAAAGATGATGCCACGGGCACTGCAAAGCAATCCCTGCTGTAGAAGAACCTCATTTGATAGCGTGGCTTCTCCTGGGATTGTGGTTGGGTCCCCCAGGAAAGGGGAGACCACCGGGGCCAGGACCCTGTGCTGACCCCAGCACCCAGTCTCCACGGGCTGCATATGGGACACCCCGGGCTGGTTTCGGTTGCCCACGTGTAGGTGTTTAGGGTCACCCAAGATGCCAGAACCCATTAGTTTTGCCGGGGTGATGATGGGGGGCTGCCGGCGATGCCAGCTGGGGCGATGCTCCAGCTGCCGGAGCGGTGATTCGGAGGTTGGGAGGAGCTGCACAGGGCTCATGGAGCCACTTCTCCAAAGGCACCCGGAGGAAGGTTGCCTTTCAATGGGGCTTTGTTGCCTGCTTGGCTTGGCTTTGTGGGAGGTGGGCACTCTCGGGCTCCAAACTCCTCAGACAAAGCATTTCTCATGTGGTGGGACCAGCGGGAGACAGGAGGGAAGGGATCAGCCGTAGCTTCAGCCCCTGGTTGAATGGACCCAGAGGTTTGCACAGAATGGACATGGAGCTTGGTGGGGAATGCCGGTTTGGTGGAGCATGAGATATCCCACCGCTCTGGCCGGGGCATGGAGACCTGCCTGGTATCCCCATGTGAGCAGAGAGGTGAGGAGCTCCAGCAGGGGAGCAAAGCTCTTCCGGATGTTCCCGGGGTGGTGAGACAGGTTGCAGGCCGCCGGGATTTTGGGAGAGGTGGAGGATGGCTGTGTCTTCTCCTTTGGACCCTGCCAGGGTAATGACCTGGGACTGATGCTGGCCGCGCTGCAGCCAGGTGAGACCCATGGCAAAGAGCCCAGAGCTGGGGCTGGTCCCTGCATGGGGGCTGCTCCAGACCTCCCCCTTCTCCGCTCTCCGGGTTGCTGTGGGGTTTGACCGAGGCAAGAGGGAGAAAGCTTTCAGAGAAAGCTCCAGTGGCAAACGCAGGAGTGTTTTCATCTCCTGCTTCAGTCCTCAAGGCCAGCATGAGCTCTGGGGCTCCACAGGGCGCTTCTAAAGCTGGTTTGCAAGACAACCTGAACTCCCAGCTGTCAGAGCAGAGAGGGAACCCTTGGAAAACAGGAGGAAAAAGGTCTGCAAGACAACCTGAGCTCCCAGCTGTCAGAGCAGAAAGGGAACCCCTGGAACAGAGGAGGAGAGGGATGCAGCCAGGCCAGAAGAGCAGTGGGGGACAGCAGGCGGGCGGCTTTCTGCGAGAAGTAACTGCCTCTCACGGCAAACACATGGGAGGTTTTCGCACGCTGGCCAGGACGTGCGTGGGCAAGGAGTTGATTTATTTAGTCCTGCCTGAGCGGAGCTCGCCCGGAGACCCCGAGGTGGGAGGAAGGGGAGGAAGTTCTGCTCCCAGCAGCTGCTTTCACTGAATTTCACTGAATTTTTAGAGTTGGAAGGGTCCATAAAGATCATCTAGTCCAACTCCCCTGCCGAAGCAGGATTGCCCAGAGCATGTCAGAGCATGTTACTCAGGACTGCATCCAGGCGGGTCTTGAAAATCTCCAAAGAAGGGGACTCCACACCCTCCCTGGGCAGCCTGTTCCAGGGCTCTGGCACCCTCACTGTGAAGAAGTTTCTTCTCATATTTGAGTGGAACCTCCTAAGTTCCAACTTGTGCCCGTTGCCCCTCGTCCTCTCACTGGCAACCACTGAAAAGAGTCCGGCTCCCTCCTCCTTCAACCCACCCTTTAGATACTTATAAGCATTGATAAGGTCTCCCCTCAGCCTTCTCTTCTCCAGGCTAAAGAGCCCCAGCTCTCTCAGCCTTTCCTCATAAGGGAGATGCTCCAATCCTTGAATCATCCTCGTTGCCCTTCGCTGGACTCTTTCCAGTGGTTCCCTGTCCCTCTTGAATTGGGGAGCCCAGAACTGGATGCAGTGTTCCAGTTGTGGCCTCACCAGTGCAGAGTAGAGGGGGAGAATGACTTCCCCCGACCTACTGGCCACACTCTTCCCTACGCAGCCCAGGATTCCGTTGGCCTTCCTGGCCACAAGAGCACACTGCTTGCTCATTGTCATTTTGCTGTCTACCAGGACCCCCAGATCTTTCTCTTCAGAACTTGACTCCAGCAGGTCCACACCTAACCTGTATTGGTGCCTGACGTTCTTCTTCCCCAGGTGCAGGACCCTACACTTTCTCGCAAGCTTTTGCGCTCTGTGTGTGTGTGTGTGTGTGTGTCTCTCTCTCACTCTCCCCCCGCCAAGATCTCGTGGCCGCAGAAGCCTCCTGGCAGCCCAATGCACATATTTAGCCATTCCAGAAAATTTTAATAGTTCTAGTAAGGGTGAACCCTGTTGCATGATTTATAGGGAGTGTTTTTACGGTGTTTATGTTGGCCGGCTGTAGTTTATGTACAGGGTTTGAAATATTCCCTGAAACCTCTTATCGCCGGAGCTTAAAAACAACAGAGCGCTGATGAAAGTCCTGCACTAATTGAAGAAGGGTTGATTTTTACAAGGGCGTGTAGTGATAGGATGAGGGGTAACGGCTTCAAGCTGAAAGAGGGGAGATTTTGATTAGATATTAGGAAGAAATTCTTTCCTGTGAGGGTGGTGAGACCCTGGAACAGGTTGCCCAGAGAAGCTGTGGCTGCCCCATCCCTGGAGGTGTTCAAGGCCAGGTTGGATGGGGCTTTGAGCAACCTGCTCTGGTGGGAGGTGTCCCAGTCCGTGGCAGGGGGGCTGGAACTGGGTGATCTTTAAGGTCCCTTCCAACCTAACCCATTCTGTGATTTTATGATTGGGCTGCCCAGCAGCTGTGCAAAATGCCTGTCTCCTGCCCGGCTCAGCAGCCTGCGGTCCCCACGGGGAAGAAGAGATGATTTCACCCATCAGCATGGTGGGGATCAGTCCAGATTTAGCCATTATGCCAATGAAGGTCACATCTGGCAAAAAGAGAGCCAGACCTTGATACCTGGGGCTCCACGCTCACGGCCTCCCTGGCCTGGCAGGACAAGGCGATCAGCAGATGCAAGAGGCATCAGGTTGGGAAACCTCCAAAAGTGATTGCTTAAATGTGCTTTTTTTATAACCCAAACCAGCTCATCCACGCTCTCAAATACAAGGGCAATACCTTATCCTGGTGTTAAAAATGCAGCTTGTTTCCATTCCCATCACTCCTCTCTTTGTGCTTTTGCTAGGATCTCGGTGGCACAACTCATGTTTTAATAAAATCAGGGACTTTAGTGAGATCTCATCGACACCTGTGGGGTTTGGAGTAGTCTAACCTCACAAGCATCTCACAGAACACACCCTCCTGCTCTTCTAACGTTTCCCGCTGAAGGCCGGGACTGTCCTTCTCCTGTCAGACCCGCAGTCAAGGTCTGAGAGCAGGAAGCTTCTTCAGGTGCTAGCAATGGGTCATCTTGGAGCATGAGGATGCAATTTATCCATCTGCTGTAGGAAACCTACTTTATGATCAGGTCCTGACCCCTCCGGTTGTGTCCACCTTCCCTCCTCCAGCATCACGGGTGCTAAGAAGTGGGTGAACAGTGGGGTGCAAGCAGGACCTTTGCATGGCATGGGTATTTTTAAGGGCAGTTAAACATGTAAACTAGCAGGAAAGAGTTGCAGGAGGATATCACATCTTGGACAGGGTGTGCTTCTGGTCTCCTCGTTCCTGAGAGCATGTAGTAGTGTAATTTAGAGGAGCAGGGAGAAGAGCTGGAAACTGAGCTGTGTCCCAGAGCAGCCCTCAGAGACCAGCTGGACATTGAGCTCAGCTCCAAGGAGGACTGAACACTCCAATTTAGGCAACTAAATCCCACCCAGGTGCCTTAAAAACAGTCTTGGAGGAGACAAGGAGAGATCTTTTCCTTTTGAGGAGAAGCCACCACGCTCCACGTGGTCCTGCCTCCATCCCACCCCACAATTGCCCAATATCCCTGCAACTCTTTTCCTAGAAATATCTACTGGGACTCCCCTTTCAGGCAAAAGGGCACTTTATTCCTGGCCAGTTGGTTAGGAAAGATCCTGACTTGCTTTACGTATCCTACTAGATGTATCCTACTAGGTGTATCCTACCAGAAAGGGAAGGAGAAGAAGCCACAGCGTTGTAGGCACATCTACATGCCTCCAATCTAAATACACGAACCAGAAAATTGAGCAAATTTGGTTGAAATTGGTTTGCTGGAGCAGGCAGCCTCCTGGTTTAAGAGATCTCTGATATCTCCCAGACCGCAGAGCACCACAGATAAAAAAAAATAAATTAAAACAACTAACAAAAAAAAAAAAAACCCACTTCTGCTCCTGGCAGTAGATTTTTGGCTGGTATGTGTGAACCTCTATTAACCTGTGGCCCGGGCTAATGTGCTGGTACAGAGACAAGCCTTACAGTAGGAGAGTCCATCCTGCTGTTATTCCTTGTAATGGGAAGCTTCCAGAAAACAAGCCAAAACAAATATTTGTAGCGAAGGCAGGGGCTGCCCGTGGCGGGCAGGAACGCTCCTGCCACCGGGCAGGAGGTGACATCATCCGGATTCCTTCGCTGAGGAATGCAGGATTTGCCGTTCTTCCCTGCCAGTAATTGCTTTTCGAAAACAGACCTGCCCAGGGATGCACGTCTCGCCCATCCCCTTCCATTGCACCGCGGAGAGGATGAACGTCCTCCCATTCACCTTCTCTTCCACGGTGCTAATGGGGCTGTTGCACGGACAGGCGTGAAAAAATTGGTCATTCCCCAAATCGCAGGTAAAAGCACTCAAAACTGTTGGTTGGACTCGATGATCTCAAAGGTCCCTTCCAACCAAGAAGATTCTGTGATTCTGTGAAAATGTTATAAGCAGGGGCTGGACAGAAGTCTGGGCAGGGACTGGAGCTGATGGGGAAGCGACGGCTTCTCCTCGAGGCTGGCCAGGATGGGGCAGGTGATGGACTGAGTATGTGCGTGGACTTCTCTGCCGGGCAGACTTTGCCGAGAGCTGCGAGAGGAGGCCACGTGCGCTGGTCAGTGGTGACCCCATTTCTTGGTCCTATGAAGCCCACCGACCACGTCATGTTTTTGAATGCAGGACTTCACTGTGATGACGGGGATGGATATTCTACATGCAGGCTAGCCAGCCTACATCTCGCTTAGTCTGGTGGGGCTAACTCTTAAGCAAAGCCATAATTCCCCCTCCATGCAGCCATTGGCTTCTCTGTTGGGTTGAGCATCCCCACATCCCACCTCCAGTCCCCTGAGCTCACTCCTTTCCATCCCTGGCTCTGCATTGGCTCCAACTTCAGCAAACACCACTGGAAATATTAATAACGGTCGCTAATGTTCATATGTCATCAGCACTTCCACCGGCATCGGCGACAGCAAAGGGGTCAGTTCCTGTGGGATGGAGACCATTGCCGTCATTTCAATAGGTGGAACTAGGTGTAGTTCAGCTGCCCCTGTTATGAGTCCAACGGGGTGATTTAGTGGTTGGAAAGGCCCAAAGTTTTTTGCTCTCAGTGCCTGAAAGAGGATGGCTGGCAGGAAACGAAAGCGCCGCTCTCCAAGGCAGGGGTGGTTTTGCTCCTGCACTGATTCTTTAATTTTTCCGCCAGGTTTTGGAAATTCTTGGCTATTACAACTGGACAATTAAATCAAGAGCAGAAAAGAAGGGCTCCAGCCAAAGGAGAAAACCCACTTGGTCAGCTGAATTTTTGAAACAGGGATGGAGTGAGGACCTTTGAAATGGGCAGCAGCAGAGCAAGTGCTGCCTGGGGTCTGGATCTGCAGTCCTGAAGGTGGTGAGATGTGACATTAGGTGTGCCAGGAGAAGGCCTGCTCATTTTTGGAGCCAGCAGCATAGATACAACCAGTGGGGATGGACATAAAGGGGAGCTTGGTATCATGGCAGGGCAATGCAATGACATTTTGTCAAGGGTGTAGGCAGAAGAGACGCATCGAAGCAGGAGGCAATGATGTAGCTGGCTGGGGGTCAAGCCCCACACGGGACAGGGTGGCAGTGCCACGGGAGAGACTCTCTGTGGGACCTCCTGGGCTTGGTTTGGATATCGTCTCCCACCAGGCAAGTCCATCCCCTTGTCATGTTTCTGCCAGCCTCCATCACAGGTCTGTGTCTGGTGCTAGTGATGGAGGCTCATGGTTTCCAGGACTCTTACTGCTCGAGAGAAGGCCAAAACATATCTCCCTTGGGCTGCTGCCTTTGAGAGAGGTGGAAATACAGGTGCCCTGCTCATTTCTGCCTGGAGTCACCCTAGAGACAGCAGAAAGTTGGCCAGGCAGCACTGATGAGGGCTCCAGAGGGTGGAGATGAAGGCTCCCAGGCTTTGAGGTCAGTAGGGGCCCAAAAAGCAGCCAGGGATAAAGAGGATGATGGATGAAGCTCTGCTTTCAAATGATGCAAGGAAGGAAGCTCACAGGCTCTGTATTCGTCACGGCTCAGTGAGTCAGGTACCACCAGTCGGCTGTGGGACTCTGCCCCTCAGGCTCCAGCTCCATGGCTGCACACACGGGCCACAGGGCTTGTCCATCTGTGTGCAAACCGACCCATCTTATAGCAGCGCTGCAGAACATAATCTGGGGTGTTGGTTCACGTCCCTTAAGTTGTTGGTTCTTAATCTTTCTCAGAAACACATGTGGTGTTGCGGTTTCATATTTATTTCTGTCTGGAGGCTAAAGGGAGGATGCCTTGGAGAGGAGGGGAGGGAAAGAACCAGAGATGGGAAGAGTGAATTTTCAAGAAGAGCCTCCCACAACTTCATCTTCTTTTCCCAACTTCTGGTAACGGTTGGGTCACTGATTGCAGCTATTCGCTCCAGAAAATTTCCAGGGGGTTTCCTGGAATACCGAAATGTGGCGGGCTGGGAGCTCAGCCAGTGACCACCGCCAGAGCCGCAGTGAAGAGGATGGACCTCAATTGACCAGCAGCAAACCTAGAGGTGTTCCAATAGCTGCCTGTAGGTCAGGGACTCTGACTTGGCATTTCTAAGGGCTATTCATTGCGAAGTGAAGGAGGACCAGGGTTTTTTTCTTTTGCACCCTCTTTCCGCAGTGTTTTCCATGCTGATTACCTCTTTAAACTTAGCAATGTTCCAATTAGCAGAGGAGACTGAACCATCCTCTGGGCTGGCAGAGAACAGGAAGAAAAGAAATGTGAGCACAAAACTGGGAGACTAGGAAGGGGCTTTGTTGCATTTAATGGTGGGAGGGGAATTTAATATTCTGCAGATTGAACTGTGACGGTACCATCCTCTGTGTCCCATCCCCAGCCTCACAGTGGAGCTTCAGGCATCCTGGCTTGGGAACCAGCCAAGTATGGGGATGTTTGACCCCTACTCAAGCCCTAGTGATGCCAGGGCTACCTGCTCTGGCAGCAGGAGCCCATCACATCCCAGTGGGTGGTGGAAGGTTTGGTGTGAGCAGGGTAGCACGCACCTGAGCCGCTCACGTCTCTAGCAAAACCTGCATCCATCCAGCCATGTGCCTGGTGCTCTCTCTCGAGAGCTCTACCTTCAGGACCAGCCTGTTGTACAAGCAAAGAGAGAAAACCCTCATCTAGCTGCCTGCTTGTCCTGGGTTGTGGATCAGCCCCAAGCACTGGAGCACCGTTGGCTCAGCCCCACGGCCCTGCCTCTCCATGAACTGCTGAGGTTCCCCTGTGGAAAAGGCGTGGAAGGGCTGTCCACCTCCTCCTCCTGCATCTCCCTTCCTTCCCCTTCCGCCTCGACACGCTCATTCATGAAAAAATATCTGTTGGATGGACGCGGGGAGAGGAATTAATGTTGGCGCATTTTTTTCCCGCATGTTGGCCAAGGGAGGTTGTAGGCTCAGAGAGTTTAAATCTTTGTTTTCACAGCTGGATTCAATATTACCCTTTCTTCTCTCCAACTTTTTATTGCTGCTCATTCCCTGGAGCAACCTGTTGCAAAGCAACGTGCATGCTCACGTTGAAGCACAACCAGCTGCTGGCTTCCCGAGGGGCAGTGAGCGTGGCTGTCCACCTCGGGACCAACGACCTGCACAGCCCCCTGTCTTCATTAAGTATTGAGACCGTAAGAGATTATGCTCTCCTACAGCCGGGGTCATGCAGTGGGTCCTGTATCCAAGAGGGTGATGCCACAGCAAGGAAGGTGCCATCCCATGATGGTCCTCTGCACCTGGCTGCAGCCCACCTCTCCTGGCTCCTTCCCACCAGGCGCTGCGTGGGGTGAAGGCAGATGGACAGCAGCGACCAGCTTGGTTCATCCTTTGATAGGACAGGGCAGGCAACAAGGTTGGTGGGGAGTGTCTGCCTTAGCCCTGTGCACGGGGCACGATGAGACCATAGTGAACCCTCAGGCTCACAGTCCCAAGATAGGGACATCATGGGTTTGGGGGTGCTGTAGGGTTTGGTGGAGGTGGTGTATGGTTTTCTGGTGGTGGTGTATGGATTTCTGGTGGTGGTGTAGGGTTGGGTGGAGGTTGTGTAGGGTTTGATGAAGGTGGTGTACAGTTTAGTGGTGGTGACACACAGCTTGGTGGTGCTGTTGTAAGGTTTGGTGATGCTGGTGTAGGGTTTGGTGGTGCTGGTGTAGGGTTTGGTGGTGCTGGTGTAGGGCTTGGTGGTGCTGGTGTAGGGTTTGGATAGCTGGATGCCCAGCATGGCAGCGAGGCAGGGGTGTGCTCATGCCCAGTGTGGTGGAAGAGGTGGAGAAGGTGCTGCCAGCACCCCATTGGATGCCCAAGGGCTTGGACCTCTAGCGCTGCAGATCTCAGAGTCAACCTTTGCTTTGAGCACCAGCATGGCCCAGGGCCAGATGGGACTGGCTCCATTCCCAAATGGATGCCAGCCTGAGGACACCTTCTCCACCCCACTATCTACTGGAAGGGAAGGAGGGACACTGATTCAACACCCCTCCAGTCCTGCAAGCTTTGGGGACGAAAAGACACGTGGTCTCCCTTCTTGGCACGGGGGATCCAGTGGCGTCCAGATGTGAGGCACGAGCTGCTGACCTCTCCAGCGTCAGCGGGTGGGGGCCCACCTATGTAAACACGTCCAGGAAGGCTCCCGTCCCTTTTCCACCCCGCGCTTGCCTTCGGATCAGATCGGCCAGCCTTCGCTGATGCTCCTGTCCCCAGGGCTCCCAGGGAAGGTACCGTACCGCTCACCCGGCGCCGGGCACTCTGCCGGGTGTTTCTCTCTCATCCTCTGCTTTTCTGCATGTAAACGTGACCGTATAATTATCTCTGTGTATAATTACCTAAGTAGCAGTTTAAATATTTACTGGTGACACTGGTGTAACAATAAACGTGGGTGAGTGGAGTAGAAACCTGCCCCGGTCACGCTGGGAACCCAGCCAGAAGGATAGGAAAGCACTTGTAGTAATAATGTTTCCTTTTTTTTCTTTATTTTCTGTTTTGTTTGTTATCTAAGAACAGTTGGCAAGAGCACGTCCAACCCATTTGTTTCCTCCTTTATCACGTTCAAGTCTCTGTCTCTCTCCTCCCTTTTAACTATATTTAGATCTTATTAGTAATGGAAAAATGGGCCATAAAGTCGCATCCAAGCGTCTGGCATTTTCACTTCAATGTTCGTTTTCTTGTCTTCCATATCCTTATTTAGTTGATGTTGGAGTTTTGGGGTTTTTTTGCTGTGAGGAGGGGGTCTAGTGTCCAGGTAGCCAGGGTTGAGCTCAGGAGGATGTTTTGGTGATGAAAAGTGGCAGGTCTGCAGCACAGAGTTTATTTGGGGAGGGAGAGGGGATGGGTTTATACGGTGGAGGGAAGGGTTTGGCAACCACCCCCAGCCCTTTTCCCCGTTTGCACAACACTCGGGTCATGGCGTGCCCTCACTGTTACGGTTCCATCTGACCTGGCAAGTGAGAGGCTCCTCCAAAGCCAGGAGTTTGGGCAATAGATGCTCCAGTGAGGAGTGTTGGGATGCTCAGAGAGGTTTGGTGTCTTAGATGCACGGGTTCAAATAAGATTTTGGCTCATTTTAGAAGTTCTGCTCCTTGAGCTTCACCTCAGCTCCTGCAACCAGTCCTGCTGAGGTGCTGGATGATGGGTTTAGGAGTCCACCCTTATGTTCTTGGTAGAGCAGAGAGCAGAATGGGACTTAGCACTCTGAGCAGATGCCACACCAAAGCAAAAGGACCTTAAATGTGCCCATGAGCACAGCAGCTCTTCCAAATCACCCACACATGGTGTTTAACCACACAGTTGTTTAAAGCAGTAAGGCGTGACTTCTGCCTGGAGGACAGTGTAGGACAGAACAGTCACTCAGAGATCATGATGTATGTTCAAGGCTGGATGAGGGACCATCACGTGAAGGCCCGTAGAGCTTGGACCTGGTTCACATAGCTGGGCTGGATCCTGTGGGTCCCGTTCCTTGCTCACTTCAAACTCCTGTCCTTGTTAAGTTTGAGACATGGTTCCTCTAACCTGCACTTTGGTTGGCAAACTGCTGATATTTTTGGGGTAGTAAAGAAACAAAGATAACTTCGGACCCAGTTCTCATGTTGGGCTTCTCCTGCAGTCAGGGGGTTAAAGAAACCTCCAGCAAATCCCCAAACCAGAGTCTTCTTCCCTATTGCACTTGTGGTTTGAGCTGGTGGCTGTCAGCCCAGGATCCAGCTTGAACCTGTAGAATTGAGTCTCCACTTTGGCAAATGGGGCCGTGGTTTGTGGTGGGTCACACTGTCCTTTGCTAGAGGCAAAACGGCCCTTCAGCCAGAGCCAAGGGCAGTGGCAAGGTCTCCTTGGGTTGCTCCAACCCATATGAACCTGGTTTAAATCCTGTTGGGAGAGTCTGTCCAGAGGGGTGCTACATGTAATGGGGCTGGTTGAACAGCAGTGCTCTGGCCAGACCAGCATCGGTTGTGTAGAGGTTGTTGTACTTGCCCATGTCTGACAGATGAGGAGTGTGATGACAGAGAAGACACCATCCTTTTTCTCTTTGGAACTGCTGCAAAAACGGAGTCAACCTCTCGGGGTCAGCAGCCCGCCTGGGTGGTTGCAAAGAACCTTCCACAAGAAAACCAAAAACTATCTGTATTTGCAGGCATTTGCAAGAGGAGGAAGTTCTCGGCATGTCCTGCTGTGCTTGTGTGAATGTGCAGAGGACACAACCGCTCCACCTTTGCTTTGGGGGGGTCGCTGTCTTTCCCCTCAAGCTGTGTCCAAGATGTTCATCCCTATGTGGAGCTGTTGGCTGCCCCCATCCCCTTCCCTCTCCCCCCTCTGACACTGCACACGTGGTTTTCACCCAGCTGGAAAGCAGGTGAAACCATTCTTCTCAGCCGCTCAACACCAGCCAGGAACCTCACCCAGCAGCTCTTGAATCAAGCCCAAAAGCCAGGGCTGAGCTTCCAACCTCTGCCCCCCCTCCCCTCGCTCCTGCCCCCTTTTCCTGGGGTTCTTCCAAGCTCCCTCCTAACACACCGTCTCTGCCCATCCACAGGTGTTAGGGGGGAAAAAAATCCAAATATCCCACCACCTTTCTGGAGCAGCCAAAAAATGTGGCCGCTTGTCTTTTTTTTTTTCCAGCGTTTCCTCACCTTTCCCATGCACCCTGCCCTTTTTCCTCTGCCCCTGCCCGCATCGATGCACCGCTGCTCGGTGAACTGCAGATGGAGGAGCAACGGCAGGAGGAGGTGATGTGCCGTGAACTTTTGCACGGCCGTTTTTGCCAGGGGATGGATTTCCTCTGATTTTTATTGATTTTTTTTTTCCCCCTCCCCACTCTTTTCATAGAATCATAGAATGGCTAGAGTTGGAAGGGACCTTAAAGATCATCGAGTTCCAACCCCCCTGCCATGGGCAGGGACACCTCCACTAGAGCAGGTTGCTCAAAGCCCCATCCAGCCTGGTCTTAAACACTTCTAGGGATGGGGCATCCACAACTTCTCTGGGCAACCTGTTCCAGTGTCTCACCACCCTCACAGTAAAGAATTTCCTCCTAATATCTAATCTAAATCTCCCCTCTTCCAATTTAAAACTATTACCCCTTGTCCTGTCACTACATCTCCTGACAAAGAGTCCCTCTCCGGCTCTCCTGGAGGCTCCCTTCAGATATTGGAAGGCTGCTATGAGGTCTCCCCGGCGCCTTCTCTTCTCCAGGCTGAACAACCCCAGCTCTCTCAGTCTGTCTTCACAGGGGAGGTGCTCCATCCCTCTGATCATCTTTGTGGCCCTCCGCTGGACCCGTTCCAACAGGTCCGTGTCCTTCCTGTGTTGAGGACTCCAAAGCTGGACACAGTATTCCAGGTGGGGTCTCTTTTGCACAAGTTCAGGAAGGTCTACAGCAAGTCAAGCCTGGCTTGGCTTCACAGGGTTGTGCTGCAGCCCAGCCAGGGCTGGGAATGCCGGCTGGAAAGTTTATTGCTTCCTGTTATGAGAGCTCGGGGAACCGCCGTGGGTTTGCAGGAGGGACGTGGGGCAGCACTAACGCCAGGTATGACCCCAACGGGTGCGGTTGGAGATGGCCTTTTATTCCTATCGCTTCTCCGGCTACTTCAGGAAAGGGAAGCAAATAGAAAAGGGAATAATTGCTCGGTCTGACCTCTGACTATTGAGGCAGATGCTTTCTTTGGAGCAGGAACAGAGGCGGGGGAAAAAATGCTTTATAGCTTTGCTGAGCCACGTCCCCGAGGCTCTCCGCGAGTCCCTTCTTGCCACCTTTCGGTACGTTGGCCCGTGTTATCTTGCCGGCCTTGAAAACTTCAGCAGAAAGGTTCCTGTCAGGAAAAAAAAAAAATATGTACGTTTGTCAACACTGAAATTTATCTCAAGAATGTGTCCATCACAGCGAAATTTTCATTTGGGAAGGGCTGGAATAAATCTCTTCTGCTCTCCAGCCCGGGTTTAAATACTTCCTCTGGGCTTTTGTACTTTGGAATTTAAATCTTATTGTTATTTAACCATATCAGGCTATTTTTTTTTTTTTTTTTTGGTCGTTTTTCAAAGTGAAGTGATTTTACCTTTCTGCAGTCATCGCTCAGCGATATCCAAAGGAAACATTTCACTGTTTGCCAGCAGAAGTATTACTCATTCTGCTAACAGCATTGGCTTTTTGCTCCAATCACAAACCAATGCAAACTTAACAGAAATGCTGTTTTCTGACCTAACTTCTCCGCTAACTGAGGCACAACCGTGGTCCAAATTTCAAGGCAATTCAGAGCCAGAGTTTATATTTTCAGAGCGCGTGAAAGAAAGCAGCCGTCGCCTCATTTTCAAACATCCTTACATTATGCAGCCAAAATCCCCGTGGGCTTTGGAAAACAACACGTGAGACCCGATTTTCTCCGTTTGGTCCTTGCAAGAGCCAGAGACCAACCGCAACGTCCTGATCCAGATCAAAAACTTCTCGCGTTCGTCCAACAAGCAGGGCTGGATGCAGAAGAAAAATGAAGTGGATGATGAATACGGAGAGTCCTTGGCTCTACGTCCTTCGAACGGCACATTTGTGCTGGGGTTGTCATCACCGCTGTCCTGAAAAGCCTGCACAGAGATTTGCGATGAAGCAGATTTTTAGCAACAAACACTGGCACAGCTTTTTCTGATGCCTGTAAAATTTTTTTTTTTAAGAGAGTTGAGGTTTTGGCAGAGTTCTTAACGATGCAAGCCCTGATTAGTGCTGAATCTTGGAGAATGCCCAAAGCTCTGGGTGAAGGAGGGAAGTTTGCACAACTGAGATTTTTTTTTTTTTTTTCTGGGTTAAGCGAGGGAGCATGGTGGGACTGAAAGGGAGCCCAGGGAGGGTTGAGGTGAGCAGTGCTGTGGCTGTTCCCACCTACTCCCTCATACCTCTGCATCACAGCTCCTGAACGGGTCCCCAGGATGTCCACAATTGACTTTGATACCACCATCCATAAACAGGGGTGTTGGTTCAGTTACTGTTTCACAAGCAAACGGGCTGTTTCTGTGGCTGGAAACAGGGTCTGTCCCAAGGCATGGTCCCTCCACCCATAAACCCAAGTCCTATCCCAGCACGTTGCTTCTGCCCTTGCTGGAAGGGATTGGCCTGTCCCAAAGCACCTTAACACAAGAGACATGGCTCTCTGTCCCAGCAGAAGTCCCCAGCCCAGCCAGCACGTCACCAGGGCAATGACACAACTTGGGTCCTTGGGTTGCTGAAGGTTTTGGAGACTCCAGGCAAGAAGAAGGAGCTCTGATGGGTGCTGATGGCCTCTTTCCCATCAGGAAATGGAAGGCAACCTTCAAGATGCCCCAGTGAGATACAAGCTTGGACCTCTCTGCAGAGCTTGCTTTACCTGGTACTATCAACCAGGCACGTGTCTGGGGATGAACCTCTAGAAATGTCAAAGTTGCAATGCTGACTTGAACCAAACTTGTAAAAAATGAGCCCGAGTCTTCTTCTAAACCCATCAATCCCCCCACCCCCGTGTGCTTGAGGACCAGCTGCACCGAAGTCAGGGAGGATAACGGCAGGACGAGGGGGATCAGAGGAAAGGAGGATGCATGGAGAAAGGAGGCTGCCACTCCCTGAAGCGCATCTTAACATCTGGGGGGGAAAAAGATCCCTGTTTACAGCCGTTTCCAGAAGCGCAGTGCTCCACTAAAGGCATGGGGCTGCAAGGAACAGTCTCCAGCCACACCAGAGGCACTAATTAAATGAAAACCTGACTTTTTCTGTGTAGCTGCAATGTTTTAAAGTGCTGCCTTTGCTTGCAAAGATAAGACCTCAACATGCCCTTCTGTGACTCTTTCATTCACCAGCCAAGCAGATCGATTTTTCTCTCTAACTGCCACCAAATTACTGAATAGTAAGAATAATAACAAAATTCAGCAGCTCTGCAGTGAACTTTTAAGATTATGCAAAAGAGGCAGAGCATTTTCCAAGTCTAATATTTCCTTTTAGGCAGTGCCTTTGTCACCCCTTCCATCACAAGCCGCTTTCAAAGTGGATGGCACCCACGGCCAGCAAGGGTGAAGATGCGTCCCGCGTCCCACCTCTGAAGGTCAAGAAAAAAGGTTAGAGAAGTTAGTCGACAGAAGAAAAGATACAAATTAAAACTGCTGCTTCAGTCTTTGCCCTCATTTTTGGTATTCAAATGTTTTTGCTTCTCAGACATTAAATTCTCCAGTCTCCTGATTGAAATCCAACCATTTCCAATAAGGTAAAAAATTGACATTCTTAATTTATTTCAATTTTGTGACTTCTCGACACAGTGATGTTGCTTCCTGGGTCTTTTTTTTTAAAAAACGGGCTTATCATTTGAACAAAGGTGTGTTTCTTCATTTCATTTGGTTTTAAAACAGATCGAATGAAAATCCAAGATGTGAAAATTAGAGAAGAAAACGAACTTTCAGCGCAATACAGTGCAGAGCTTCGTAGATTTGTGGCCGGAGTGGATAATTACGGTTGCTGCTCACCACTGACATAGCAGAGAGACGTCATACCAGATCTCATTGTCATTAGTGACAGCACTTATTTATTTCAATAGGAGATCTAGGAGAAATATGGATAGATCAGTACTCTGAAACACGAGCAGTGCCTGGGTAGAGAGGTGACTTGGAGAGGTAACTCCCAGCAGCGGCCAGAATCCTACAAGGCTTCATCACATCCATCCCCCCTCTGTCTCCACCCTCTTTTATTTCCTTTTCTCAGTGACAAGCATTAAATCAAGGACAAGGGCAGGGGTGGGTCAGGAGTGAAAAGATGCCTATAATTTTTTTAGCCTGTACATTCATTTATGGCTAGAAAAGCTCTGTTTGCTCTCCAGTCTTCCTTGGGAGGAAGAAAACACAAACTATTTATAACTGTGTGCATACTCCTGCCATTCCGTTATTGCCCACGCACGGAAGGTTTTGTCTTTCACACAACCTGTTTGGACAGTGAAAACCCAGCTGAAGAGTGCAGGAGAAAATGCACGGGTCCGGCTCTGCCTCCAGCCCTCTGCGTCCTTCCCCAGGTGATGGTTTGGCCCGTGGGCGACGGTTTGGTGATGGGAACCACACGATCCCTGCCGGTGCGATGGCCGGACCTGCTGGGCAGGAGGCTGGAGCAGAAGTAGATGATGCTCAGCTTGCCTGAAGCACAGATGCCCTGAAAAACTTCCACCGGACGAGATTGCTGTGTGTATAAATAACCCACACGGTTAGAAAGCAAAGGGGCTTGGAATGGCTGCACGACCCACGGGACAGGGACCGTGCTGAGCTGCCTTTTATCTCTAAGTTGCTGCCCGCAGTCCTGCAGAGCCTAGAAGTTGTTCTCAGCTAGTTATTTTTAAATAACTAATAATACTTCTCCATAGCTCCATCCTGCACTGGCTGGAGTGGGTGGAATTTTCACTACAGATCTTTGTGGGAATGAGATCTTGGTGGCCATCCCTCAGGTCTGAGGGATCTCATAGGACTTGTCTTTTAGAAGTAGATGGTGTGACATGTGCTGGAAGCTGTGGGGTCCCCTCCTGGTGGAGATGCACCCAAGGACCACTTGGTGGCCCTTGCGGGGTTGACCACGAGGTGACCCACTGCACTCTCGCCAGACTTGAAGGACCATTCGGGCAAAGAGGCCACTGCCCCAGCACACTGGAGGCCAAACCCAGCCCTGGGAATACGCAGGAGCAATGTGGCCTCAGCTCACTGCACGTTTTCTCCCCCTCAGAGGGGTCCTGATGGGAGATCTCCAGGGAGATCGGGGTGTTGCTGGAGGAGATCTCCAACCCTGGTGCTCTCCTCTGAAACCAGCTCCCTATCTCCCCATGTCCTTTGAGAGTGCAAGCTTTGTCGGTGTGTTTAAGTTGAAGCATCCAGCCAGAATAGTGACAATTTAACTTCTTCAGAAGCTTACTCCCCCAAAAATACCTCCCAAATTCTGATTTTCCTAGTGTGGCATATTCCCTCAAGGGTATGTCCATCCCTACACCTAAATTAGCTGATTGTAAGGCTTTTTTCCACCTGCCTGTCACAGACAGCTACTTGTGAACAGCAAATTAACTTATCGCTGTGTATAAGTAATTAGCTTAAAACTTAAAACCTGCAGGAAAGTTACCACAACGTGTCCCAAAATGCCAAGCTCTGGTGTCAGCAGAGGCTCACACGCTTCTGGGCTCTCACAGAAGAGCCGAAGCGTTGGCCAGCGTGGAGCAGTGCAGGAGATGCTGCTGCTTGCAAGAGCATCGGCACGAGATGCTCCAGCGAGCAGGAATTGCTGCTCCGTGTCCCTTCGGGCTCTTTGGGAAACCAAAGGTCTGGCAGGAGAGTGAATATCCCGGTTTGTCAGGACCAGGGATGAAAGCTCCCCATAAACCATATGGTTTCAAATGTCCCCCTTGATCAAAATGTACATCTTCCCAAGCTTTCTCCCCTCAAAGGCTGGGTCTGATCATTTCATGACTTGTTGGCTGATGTTATTACTTCTTTCTCCTCCTTGCTGGCTCTTGGGTAGACTTTCTGCTTTGACTCTCCATTTCCAACTCATCAGCTAACTGGGGCCCTGATCCCACTGGGGTGGCAATGCCAAAGCTTCCCAGAGACGAAGCAAGGACGAGAGAGGACCTTGGACCATCAGGATGGAGGTTTTCTTCTCTCCCTGCCCTAGGCTTCATGTACATCCCCATACTTATTTCTTTTTGCTTCTGCAAAGAAGCCAGAAAGTCTCTGGGTGGCCTCAAAAACCCTTCCCCATCCTTCATCCACTCTCTGCTCCCATCCATCAGCTTGGAGAGAGGTGCACCACCTCTTTCAGAGAAATCCTCGCCTGGGGGTGCAGCAAAGCAGGAGCTTCGAAGCTTTTTCTCACTCCAGAGCCTTGCCTCTTTTTCTTACTATTTTTTTTTTTTCGCCCCAGCAACCAAGGAAGTTTTGCCAAAATATGTTTTCCACATGTTCCCTATTAGTCATGCTCTCTGTCTTACAAATCTGGTACCAGTGCCACTAGCCGATGCTATTAATTTACTTCCAACCGGCTCAAGAGCTCGGCAGCAAAATTCCAGGCAGCGTTCCTAAAACCAGACCCGGCGGCTTGTTTGGATTTCACAACCAATGCCCCTTTCTTCCCCGGTATATACACACACACATATATATATATATCACCTTCCCTCCGTCTCCCAAGGCTTGGGGAGGGAGAGAGGAGCCAGGAGCGGTGGTGGGACCGGCCGTAGGGGTGCAGGCAGCTCGGGCAGGACCTCCGGCGGTGGGTGCCCGGCAGAGGCGGGGTTTGATAGCACGTTAAATACTTCCCTCCAGCTCCGCTTTCCAACGGCCAGGGCATGGCTGGACCGAGGCGGCGGGAGTTTATCTAGGGCAAGGCGGAGGGCTGGCAGCACAGGAATGTCGGCGGAGGAGGGAAAGCCGCCCCGAGAAGCACCATGTCTCTGTAAGTAGATTATTATTATTTTTTTTTCCCCCCGTCGTTTTCCCAGCGGTTTAAGCAGGAACCGTGCAGAAAGGAAGGACATCCAGCTAGCACAGATATTTTTTTTTTTTTTCCTATTTAATTTTTTCCTTCTTCTGCTCCTTTTAGACTCGGGTTTTAAAGTTTTCCCACTTCCAACAGCTGTGATGAGATTGCGCGGAGGGGGTCAGCGGGTTTCGGGAAGTAACTGTGACGAGAACACGGAGCCAACAGCTCATTCCTGTACCCGGCTACGCGTGATTTTCATTATTTTAAGCGCTGCTGCGGAGTTGAGCGGTTCAACTCTGCCTCTATAGCTGTTTCGAAGTAAAACCTGTGCCCCGGTTGCGTTTCGAACACCGCACGTCAGCTAGTCTGGAGGTACCACGTGAAGATAGATGGCTGCGAATGAATGGATTTCAAAGCCAGAGGGATGGTGGGTCCTCTCACGCGATCGCTTTGGCAGCTAATTTAGCTACGCGAACCACCTAATCAAATCCATCTACCTGCTGTAGACCCACGCAGGTGGGTTTGTGGGTTGTTTTTTTTCCTGCAGGGAGCTGGACTGTGTAACTTTTCCACTGCAGGGAGTAATTAGATCTGAAGCACACGAAAGGTGCAAAAATCCTTTTTTTTTTTTTTTTTGTGCTTTGATAGCTGGCGTTGTGAGGAGACGCGACGTAGTCTTTTCCTAGTACCATCCTATTCATCAGCAAAAGCGATGTGAACAAATCCTTCCTTGGAAGCTTGTTCACCTTGTAATTGATTCCAAAATATAACGGTGTACTAACTCCCCCCTCCCACCCCCAGCAATTAAAGGCATTGAAACCTCATAATGGAGTCATTCTAGCCAGAAAGTTGCAAAAAGCACTGGAAGTTTAACTGAACTGATTGTTGGAGGGTTTTTTAACTTGTTTCCTTCAAAATACGCTTTCAAATACGATGCCAGGAGAGCGGGTGGACACACAGGAGTGTAGTGTCGAGGTGTGATCATCCGCAGAGGCAACAGGGGGGTGCCAGGGGCTCAGGAACCGCTCGAGGCTGTTTCCTGCAGATGTTCCTGCAGATCCAGATGTGCACGGAGGGCTGAGCCGCAGCGTCAGTGGCAGGACCAACAGCTTGGGCTTGTAAACGGAGGTGGCCTTCTCAAATCAACAACTTTCCACTTCGGTTATTTTGCAATTTCTTTCCTTTTCCCTGATTCTAGAGGTTTGTGAGTGTTTTGAACCAAGGCTGTCGGGTGCTCCTTTCCGAAATGTGTCTCCCAGATGAGACAGTGGGTAACAAACGTGATAACAATATCAGATCGAAACTTGAATATTTACTCCAGAAGCCACCATTACCTTGGTTAGACCCTCCCTGCCCCATGGAAACTGCTGTTGGGAGCCAAGTCTGAGCTTTGGGAATTGAGTCCTTGAGTAACACTTGCAAAATGGTAAATTATCCCTGGTGTAGACCTCATAAACCCTTTAGGTGAGCACTGACATTATAAATTAACTGCTCTACAGCCCGTGCTTTAGAACAATGTGGGGCTTGCAGCTAATTAGGGAGGCAGATGGGAGGCAGGAGGTGGCTGAAGCCCCAGCTGGGGCTGGGGCCAACGTGTGCTGCAGCCAAACCCCCAGCCCTGCTTCGGCTGGACCCGGATGCTCCACAGACAGATGCACCGTGTCCCACAGCGGGCCATCGCTGCACCCAGCGGGGTCTTCCCTTCCCAGCCCCCCCGTCAGCTGGAGCTTGGCCGAGTGCCCGGATAAATCCCACAAATCCCATTTAACACCCCGTTTTGCCCATATCTGAATGGGGACACAAGTCAGAGGAAGGGTTAAAGACACTTTGGAGTGTACCCACTGTAAAGAAGCAAAAAAAAAAAAAAGGCACTCAGAGGGGATGCTTTCCCATCTCAGCCCTGAATAAACCCAATTTCCTCAATCAATAAAGAATAAGGTCTGTGGGGATCGCTGCCCACGTTCTTCTGCGGTGGCTGAACTGTATCTGCAGCAGCATTTCTGCACCGACCATTGGGTCCAAGGCGTCCCTTTTGGGGCAGGAGATGGGGATTCTGGTCCCTGCAGCGTTCAGGGCTGTTGTGCTTCATCAGGTAAGTTGTAAGGAGAGAGGAGACCTCTTCCCCACCTCTTCTTCTGGCTTATTACCCAGCCTGGAGTGAGCTGTTTCTCCGTTCCCTGCCTCAGTTTCTCCAGCAACAGGACAAGAATAACACCATCTGCAGGGTGCTCCCGCGGTCCCGCTCTGGCGTGTGAAGGCTTGGGAGTTTGGGTTCGCAGAGGATTTGTTTGATCTAGAAATAGCAGGGTTAGAAAATTCCATCTGCCAGCTCTCGAGAGCCCTCGACAGCGGAAGAATTCTGCTGCTCCTCGAGCCTCGGACCGCGCTCCTAACTCCCGGGGCAGCGCGAAGGCGAGGGCTGAGGGAACCAGCGCTGTTTGGCTCCCGTCCTGAGAAGCAGCGTGAGCAAAATCACATTCCAGAAAGGCTTGACGTGGAGGACAGAGCGAGGCACGTTTCCCTTCTTGCTCCCGCCTGGGGCTGTGCCCGTGGCCGACGCTGGTGGCTGCTCCCACCCTGCGCCGGGCGATGGGCTCAAAGCCCGGCTTGCGCCACGGAAACCCCGGGGCGTGATTTTTGTGTCTCCAGGGAAAAGTGGTGCAAAGCCAGGTGAGGACCAGGCTCGTGTCTCGTGGTGTCATTTTATCTCCTGGATATTTACCCAGCCACGCTCATAGAATCATAGAATCATTCATTGACATATCAATTCATAGATATTTACCCAGCCACACTCATAGAATCATAGAATCATAGACTCATTCAGGTTGGAAAAGACTCTTGGGATCATCGAGTCCAACCATCTACCCTACTCTACAAAGTTTTTCCCTACACCATATCCCCCAACACCACATCTAAATGACTCTTAAACTCATCCAAGGATGGTGACTCAACCACCTCCCTGGGCAGCCCGTTCCAGTGTCTGATCACTCTTACTGTGAAGAACTTCTTCCTAATGTTCAGTCTAAACCTACCCTGTTGCAGCTTGAAGTCATTCCCTCTTGTTCTATCGCTATTTGCTTGTGAGAAGAGGCTGGAACCAACCTCTCTACAGTGTCCTTTCAAGTAGTTGTAGAGAGTGATGAGGTCACCCCTCAGCCTCCTCTTCCTCAAACTAAACAGTCCCAGCTCCCTCAATCGTTCTTCGTACGATTTATGCTCCAGGCCCTTCACCAGCTTCGTTGCCCTCCTCTGCACTCGCTCCAGCACCTCGATATCTCTCTTGGATTGAGGTGCCCAAAACTGGACACAATACTCCAGGTGTGGCCTCACCAGTGCTGAGTACAGGGGGAAAAGCCAGCCATGCTCAGCCAGCATGGAGGAGTAGGTTTGGTGTCCCTACTCTTGCAACATATGGACAAGAGCTCCTTACTCTTCCTCTGCGTGATCGTGGAGGACAGCAGGGGAGCAGCCTGCATCAGGGCAGCTGCTGCCGAGCCATAACACACAGCTGCCATGTGCTGCTCCGTGCCAACTCAGTTGTGTCCATGCTCATGTGCTTGGCTCCTACATCTGCCACCAACGCATCCACTCTCTTCTTCTGGGCGCGGTGGTAGGCATCAGTTCATGGGTGGGATTGGGTTCACAGATACCTAATTTACCTAATCGGGTGCCTGCATGCAAACAAGGTGGGTAAACTCCATGAAGAGCCTGAGGAGGATTCAGAGGAGGGATGCAGGGGAGCAGAAAGGATGATCCCATCCTCTGCTCCTCTGGAGTGAGAGCCTCGCTGTCCCCACCACAGTGCTTTTTGGGTCTGGGTGCTTTCCCTGCTGCTCCCATCTCCAGGTACCTCTCAGGGCTGCTGCCAGTCAAGCGGTAAAATTGCCTCCTGCCTTTAATGATGTCCAGGGTCACCCAAGATGCTCAGGCTGAGGCCCCATCGCGAGTTAAGCTAAACACAAAATGGTTATTACAAGCTCTTCCTCCCCAGCTGCCCAGGTCTTCTCATAAATGCATGTTTTTTTCCCTGAAATACTTTCAGAGGTTTATTTTTAAAACAGCCTGCATTTGATTAAACATTTCTTTTGTTTTATTTTGGGGTTTTTTTTGTTTTGGTTTGTTTTTTTTTCAAAAGGAACTTAAAAGGGCCATCAGCCTGTAAACATAAATATTCCCATTCTTTTGCTGATTCTTTGCATTTTTCTGGGTTTGCTAATGAAAGCTATTTCAGCAGTGCAAGTCTCTGTGATGTGGGCAGCATCCTCTGCTCCCGCTTTCAGCTCGGGCGCTTGAGCCCACGACGTGGAAGCAAGAGATTATCTCAAGTTAAGCACCTTTTTTGTGCCAAGGTGGCTTCCACGGTGCCTTGCGTTCGCTTTTTACAATCATCCAAACCCTTCTTACAGACGAGCAACGTCTTGAAACAGGCAACAAAGCGGGTTATGGTGGATCTAGTCGGTGCTGTGGCTCGTCGTGTTATTAATCTGTGTTTATTTATTACCTCCTGCTTTCGATTATGGTGGCGCAGCACATCCCCACACTGGCCACGGCTCATTCCCCGATGTGGAGCTCTCATGCTCAGCCCCATGTCGTGGTCCCTCGCCGGGGAGATGGGTTGCAGCTGTGAAGGGTGGATGACAAGGTGATGAGGGGCCTGGAGCATCTCTCTCAGGAGGAAAGGCTGAGGGACTTGGGTCTTTTTAGTCTTGCAGAAGAGAAGACTGAGGGGGATCTGATCAACACCTATAAATACTTCAAGGGTGGGTGTCAGGAGGATGGGGCCAGTCTTTTCTCAGTGGTGCCCAGGGACAGGACAAGAGAAAATTGGCACAAACTGGAACATAAGAAGTTCCACTTAAACATGAGGAGGAACTTCTTTGCTGTGAGGGTGGCAGAGCCCTGGAAGAGGCTGCCCGGAGAGGTGGTGGAGTCTCTATGTCTCTGGAGACATTCCAAACCCACCTGGACACGTTCCTGTGCAACCTGCTGTGGGTGGACCTGCTTTGGCAGGGGGATTGGACTAGATGATCTCCAGAGGTCCCTTCCAACCCCATATCATTCTGTGATTCTGTGAAGGGTGCCTCTTTTGAGATAAAATGACTTCATCTGTCACAGCCATGCCAATGTCACAGCCGTATGGCCGACTGCAGCCACCGATGTTAACTTACAGCTATGATTTTTTCTTCCCCCCTCTTCCCGCAGGTTATAACTGAGTAGCCCTTATGACCAACATGAGCTGGAGCTTTCTAACCCGCCTGCTAGAAGAGATTCACAATCACTCCACCTTCGTGGGGAAGGTCTGGCTCACCGTGCTCATCGTCTTCCGCATTGTCTTGACAGCGGTGGGTGGGGAGTCCATCTACTCCGATGAGCAGAGCAAGTTCACCTGTAACACCAAGCAGCCCGGCTGCGACAACGTCTGTTACGATGCCTTCGCGCCGCTGTCACACGTCAGGTTCTGGGTCTTCCAGATCATCATGATATCCACCCCTTCCGTCATGTACCTGGGCTATGCCATCCACAGGATCGCCCGGTCGGCAGAGGAGGAGAAGAAGTTCAAGGGATTCAAGAAGAAGAAGCAGTTTGCTTTGAACTGGCAGGCGGTGCGCAACATGGAGGACCCCATGGAGGCTGACGAAGAAGAGCCCATGATCTCTGATGATACAGCAGAACGTGAGAAAGCCAAAGCCAAACCCAAGAGCAAAGAGCAACAAAAGCATGATGGGAGGAGGCGCATCCAGCAAGAAGGACTGATGAAAATCTATGTCTTCCAGCTACTTACCAGAGCTTCGTTTGAAGTCTGCTTTTTGATAGGGCAGTATTTGCTCTATGGTTTTGAGGTAGAAGCCTATTACGTCTGCAACAGAGTCCCTTGCCCTCACACTGTGGACTGTTTTGTGTCCCGGCCAACAGAGAAGACCATCTTTCTCCTGGTGATGTACGTCGTGAGCTGCCTGTGCTTACTGCTGAACATGTGTGAGATGTTTCACCTAGGGTTTGGGACCATCCGAGATGCCATTCGCAACCGGAAAATCAACAGCTTTAGGCAGCCTCCCTACAACTATGCCTACCCAAAGAACATCTCCTGCCCTCCTGAGTACAACCTGGTAGTGAAATCGGAGAAGTCCACCAAGATCCCCAACAGCCTGATGGCTCACGAGCAGAACTTGGCTAATGTCGCTCAGGAGCAGCAGTGCACCAGCCCGGATGAGAACCTCCCGGCAGACTTGTCCACCCTTCACAAACACTTGCGAGTGGCCCAGGAGCAGTTAGACATAGCGTTTCAGAGCTACAGCAGCACCCAGGCCAACACACAACCTTCTCGAACCAGCAGTCCCGCCTCGGGTGGCACGGTGGTAGAGCAGAACAGGGCCAACACCGCCCAGGAGAAACAAGGTGCTAAACCCAAAGCCTGCTTGGAGAAAGGGAGCTCAAGCAGTAAAGATGGAAAGACGTCTGTATGGATATAGCTTCATCTAAAAGGAGAGAGGGCAGCGTAAGTGGGGATTTTGTTTTGGTTTATTTCTGGTTTTCGGTATTGTCTTGCGTTCATTCCACAGGGCACAGGCACAATTTTTATATGGAAGCCAAGAGAGAAAAGGAGTTTCAGACCAATTTAGTGCTGTCTTCCAGTGCGTTAACAAAAGACACTTCTTCTCTGTTTCCAACACATTCTTCAGTTGGGAAACTCCAGTGAGCAAACCCCCGCATCTTCCACCCCTTCGGTCACCACCGGAGCTCCCAATAGAGACTGGACAACGTGCTGTGATGGGAAGCAGAGCTGCTGGTGGCTCAGGAGAGAAGTCAGGCCAACAGCGAGCAGCTCCCCTCCTGCATGGTGAGGCTAGAGGGCTGCAGGTCAGGCAGTGTTTAATTACTAAATATCCTTAATCAAAATTAATTTCTGATCCCTCGATAAGAAAAGAACTGACACATTGGAGGAACCTTCACGACATGCTTACAGCTGATGTCCTGCCTGAATTGTTAGATGCTCTTGCAGGCATCGTTTGAGCCACGAGCTGGGACCCACACCAGGTTACGGGGCAGAAACACAGAAGGTTTTCATCTTTTGTTCCTCTGCATTGAAGCAAAAAGCAAATACCATCACAGACTACGCAGCAGGAGCGAGCAGTGACAATGCGTCGTACCGGTGCCTGTGTAGCGCTTGCTACAGATGCGATGGGAATCGCTGCAGTTACAGCGTTTTTAACCAACTGCTGCTTCACATCATCAGGAAGTGCCTTTATGCAACCAGGAAAACAAAATTATAAAGGGTTTGGACTTCTCTATTTGCTGAACTCCAGCAGAGATGGGAAGATCAGTATTGGTGAATTTGTTTTTCTGTTTAATCAAACCCTTATAAATAGTGGCGGGTGGCAGATCTATGCATAGTGTGTATATGATGTGTGTGTACATGTACGTATATATACAGACGCATATGAACATGTGTGTATGAATATAGGCATAGAGAGACATATATAAACGTAATATCAACCCTCTGGTAATTTTACAGCCTTCCACCTCCCCTGGGAAAACCCCGCTGGTCCAGGACTATGGCTGATCTCATCCTGGAGAAGTTTTTGGGCTTCTGGCTTCCAGCCTCCCCTGGGGAACTGGCAAGTTTCACACATTTGCTCGAGGGGCTTAGCAGAAGATCTGGCTTCAGTGGGGGACAGGACCAGAGCAGCAGCAGGAAGTTTTTCACTAGTTTATGGGGAGCTTTTTGAGCTTGGGTTGGTTTTAGAGTGGTTTTCATGCAGCTACAGGAATCTGGGGGCATGTTAAAACCAAGCTGCTGAGCTCCAAGGCTCCCACTAGTGCTGAGGACGTGCTTTCTCAGGGTGGTTTCACACTGGGTCTCTTGCACAGCTGCGGGGCTGTGGTTTTTTACCCCTCCAGTAACACAAAACAGAAAGAAAACCTCATTCCTGGTATCTCAGGGAGCATCTCCTGCCGAATGGTAGAGGCTGAAACCAGCCACTGCCCCACTCTGCCAGGTCTTAGAGCAGGTCTGATCCCTGAGATGTTCCCAAGATGCCAGTGGCTTGGTCGATGCTCTTGCAACCTCCCAAGAGTCCAATGGTTGACTCACCACCATAGAGAACCCAAATAGGCAGAGCCTTCAGGATCAAACCTAATGCGAAAGAAGTAAATCCTCACTGAACACAGCACTGTCCCTGTGCCCAGCTGTTCCCTTGGGGCCATGATGGCCACCCAAAGTCGCATGCAGGTCCCTGTGCCAGTATTTCTTATCCATTGCATCTATGTGACTTCTTGCTGGGCATCCTTCTTACGTCTCTCGAGATGTGTCCCTGAATGCCTTGAGGATGCCTGTTCTCCAGGCGGCCGGGCCCTTTGGCCCATCTGGGGAACAGGCAGAGAACTTGGGTATGGCCTTCAGCTCCTCCAGACCCTGACTGAGCTGAGCCATGCCATGAGAGAACAGTGCTGACAGCAAAAAAGTAGGTTTAAAAAGAAAACAAATAAACATCCCACAAGTTATCCAGCTGTAAATACTCGCTATGGTTTTGTGTCACAGTCTGGGGAACACTTTCAGGCCTGTTCCTGATCCTGCTGAAGGCATCGGTAAAATTCCTGGAGTGCTGCCCGCTCCCGCTGCTAGAGATCTTCCCCTTGAAAATGGACAACCTCATCCAGGAGGAGGATCAGTTCATCCCCACACCAGCCATGGTCAGGAGTAACACACCTGTCGTGTCGGCCTTTCTGCCGTGAATTTTGAATGAAAGGCTCAGAAAGTTCACACCAGGGTGGTGGGGAGACAAACATATCCAACTGCGCTGTTGGTCCTTGTCCTGCATGTGGGAACATTCCATGTTCTCCTCTTGGGCTGGGCTGCACTGGGCAATGCAGGAGAGGCTGGTTGCTGATGGTGCTGCTACCGTAAAGATAAATGCATGCAGGTCCACAGCCCAGGGCTGCTGGGGAGGAGAGCAGAAGCGCTGCTGGGTGGAAATTTGCTTCCTAGTAATTACAGGGCACAAGCTTGTCCTCCACATTGATGGGACTTCTCGTTTATCGCCAGCCCTGCGTCCCATAGGAAACGGCCTGTATTTAAAGTCACAATCCCAAGGGAAGGATGGAAACTCTGAGGAGAGCGGGGGTGAGATGCTGCCTGGGTTTTTCTGATTCCTTTGAGATGAGAAGTAATATCACAGCCCCAGACAAACTCGTCCTTCTCACGCAATGCCGGAAGGCACTGTGCTGTGCAGGAGTCTGGATTTGGGGTTTCTCCTGCCCATACCAGCAATACCTCCCTCAGCCCCACACATGGCTTCAGCATTTCCCAATGACTCAGATTGGCCCCTCGGCTCCTGTTGACCTGCAGATTCACCAGCGTCACCAAACGAGAGATGGACACGTACCTCCCTTGCTTTTGCTTCAGGAAACCATCCTGGCCTCACCATGGGGAAGGTGGGCACAGCAAATTTTAAGCCAGAAACCCCGGAACCTGATCACAGGGGCCTGACTGAATCATTAAACCCATTTTATACAGAAGGGCTATACCCACTTCCCCGACAAAATAGCTGGTCAGTGCGTGACAGGAGGAGATCCCTGGGCTCCATGGTTGCAGGTTCAGAGACACTTAGAGCAACAGGGCTGGAAAGGATCATGGATCTTCTCCCCAACTTGCCACCATCAAATGCTTCCTTAATGGCTAACATGAACCCCCACCTTGCTGCAACCCCTGGCATCTCCTCTCCTCAGCAGCTACGGAGAACATCTCATGCCTTTAATGGCTGCAGAAGCTTTTGGGTGTTTGAAGGCTGCTTTCATTCTCCTCAAGTCTGCTTTAAGCTAAACAACGCCAGTCTCATCAACCTTTCTCTAAGGGCTGCTTTTCTAATATGGTTTTCCTTAATGTCTTTGAACCACCACCACCAGCTGGTCCGTGTCTTTCCCAGCAGCTGGTCCTCAGGCCACCTTCCCACTTTGCTGCTCTTCATGTGCCCATCTGCCACCCTGGTCCCCCCCAAACCGCAGACCCAGTGCACCAAGGGAGTTCTGAATGATCTGTCTGTCCTGCAGCAGATTCATAGCCTCCTCCCGGCTGGTGTCACCATCACATTTAATACGCACACACTGTTTTCCAGTGAGAGTCAATAATTGCAATATTGACGAGTACTAGAGCCAGGGCAGACTCTTGGGTGATCGATACAACCTCCTCGTTGGGCAGAGAGACAGGATAACCGCTCTCTCTGCCGTCCTTCCAGCTCATTTATCAGGCTTGAGATACTTCCTTGCACGAAACGTGGGAGCTGATCTTGCTTTCTCATGTTTTCCAAGCAGTTTTGACAGGGACAGAAGCACAAGGGCACATTCCCGGCAGGACGGCTCTGGTGTTGTGGGCTGCCTGGGTGAGATGCAAAGTTGCCTGCAAGGTCCCAGCCAGCCTGGAGGACACCGCTGACTCCTCTGACCCCGGGGAGGAGGGACCCCAGTTCTCCCAGATCCCTTCTGAGCCGCACACAGGAGCCAGCGTGAGTCAGACAGCCCTAGAAATACAAAGAATTATTATTATGATGATGTCTACTGAGTTGCTCACTTCCCCCCTTCCTCCTCCACTCCTTGGCCTCTAAAGCCTTTAGGATATTGTGTCTTTCCACCGAGTCACGGCCACAAAGGCGACCGACATGCATTAATGTCTCTGCAGGAACAACTCCTTTTGGGGCAGGAGCAACTCCTTTTGGGGCAGGAGCAAAAATACCCTCTTTATGATGTCAGTTTGGGAAGGAAAAGGATAGAGAGGCAAAATAAGCATAACCATAAGCAAAATCCCCATCACAACCATTACAAACCAAACCAGCGGCTCGAGGAATTCCAATGAGACGACAGGCAGTCGGCCACGGAAGAAACACTAGTAGTATAATTAATGCTTCGCTTTTTCCTTTTTTTGGTTTTGTTTTTTTTTTTGTTTTTTTTAACAAGTTAGTAGTTTTGTTCACACACAAGACGGGTTTGGCTTTGTAGCTGAACTAATCGTAAATGTTGACTCTCTCGCTAAACTTGGCCGGATAAAGTGCCCACACTTATATTTCTATTCTTACCATTCAGGGCCAGGAATGTCCCACGTAAAAGCCAGATTACCTTGTTGCTTGCATTGCATTCCACTGGGAAATACTTGAACTTAACTCAAGGCCATAACCAGTCTGTGCTGTTACGAAGTTTCTGGGATTGTTATTTTTTGTTGTTGTTGTTGTTCTTCTTTTTTTTTTTTTTTTTATGTACTAACTGTATTTGTACTAGAAATTTTTTGAGTATGAGGTTGAATCTGTAAGTATTTTTCAGTGTAAATGTTACATCTGGACTGTGGTTAGAATATTAAACACTGGTCAAAAGAGAAAGATACATCAGTCCAACTCTTCAACTGGCTATTCCCCACCCATTACTAATAAAATGGAATAAAACTTACATTTTGTTACAGTATGTAAAGCGTGTGATGTTTCCGCGAGAAGGGCGCCGAGTGTTGATGACAAGAAATTCTTCTCAATCTATTATTTGCCTGTTTTAGCCATGTAAGAGCTCTATTTTGCCAGATAAGGCTATAAATCACTGCAAAATATTTTTGCCTTAAGAAGCAGTTGACCTTCTAGTTGTTTGGGATGTGTTGTCTCTCTGATGAATCACTGCTACGGTTCCTTCAGGCACAGAGCTGAAACTGCTTAGGAAAGGCTGTACTTTGAAAAGCAAGAAAACTTTGCAGAGTCTGGGAGAAACCGATGATTCGAGCTGAGCAAGTAATGGGGAAGCACTTGTGAGAAAGCCGAATTTTCCAACCAACCTCAGTCTTTGCTCGTCCCTTTAAATGGCAGGCACGTTCACTCATGACCGCCATCCAAAGAGTCTTCAGGAAATATTCTGGTCAGAAATGTGTTTTTTTTCTGTTTCTCTTGCAGTTGTGGTATCTTTACAACTTCTTTGGAATGAGCAGGACCAGCTCCCACCAAAAGACAGGGAAGAACAGGATCCTCCAACAAATCCCCAAGGAAGGTCAATAGTCAGAAACACTTTAGACTCGTAGGTCACATCCTCTGCAGTGCTCCATAAAACACCCAAAAGAAAGAAAAATTTTGCTAAGTAATTCCTCAGACCTTCAAACCAGCAAGGTCACAGAATCACAGAATGCTATGGGGTTGGAAGGGACCTCTGGAGATCATCTAGTCCAATCCCCCTGCCAAAGCAGGTCCACTCACAGCAGAGCAGGTTGCACAGGAACGTGTCCAGGTGGGTTTTGAATGTCTCCAGAGACAGACACTCCACCACCTCTCTGGGCAGCCTCTTCCAGGGCTCTGCCACCCTCAAAGGGAAGGAGTTCCTCTTCATGTTTGGATGGAACTTCCTATATTCAAGTTTGTGCCCGTTACCTCTTGTCCTGTCCCTGGGCACCACTGAAAGAAGACTGGCCCCATCCTCCTGACACCCACCCTTGAAGTATTTATAGGTGTTGATCAGATCCCCCCTCAGTCTTCTCTTCTCCAGACTAAAAAGACCCAAGTCCCTCAGGCTTTCCTCCTAAGAGATACGCTCCAGGCCCCTCATCATCTTTGTAGCCCTCTGCTGTACCCTCTCCAGCAGTTCCCTGTCCTTCTTGAACTGGGGAGCCCAGAACTGGACACAGTGCTCCAAATGGGGCCTCACCAGGGCAGAGAAGACGGGAGGACGACCTCCCTCCACCTGAGGAATCTGAGGAATAAGGTGAACCTATCCTTGCTGTTGGCTGCTGGGTTGGTACCAGACTTGGATGCAGAAGCACCCATGGGTGGCTGACCTTAGCTTGATGCCGGGTCATGCAGGAACAAACCCCGTAGCGAATCTTCCTCGCTAGCAGCCCTCATCTCTCGCTGCCAGGCTCCCTCGAGGTCTCTGTGCCCCAACCCACGGGCAGCCACGTCCTGCCCCGATGGCTTGGGCATCAGCGAGGAGTGAGTGAGTGAGGAGCAGACTCATCCCTTGTCCTCAAGTCACCTCAAATTGCTGCCGCTGGAGAGTGTGGTGGGGACAGTGTCCACGGAGGGACACCAGAGCCAGAGGGGTGAGGGTGCCCCTGAGTCTGATGCTCAGCAGAAGGAGGAATGGCAAAAGCAGCCTCCACCTGCCTGTATTTTGGGAACACACACAGAGCAATTGCAAAAACTCTCATTTCTTTACAAAGCCAGGCTGAAAAACAGCAGTGACACTCCAGTGCTCCGTTCCCTCCGGGATCACAAGACCCAGTACAGACACAAGACACGGTATTCCTGTCAACAGCATCTCACAGGCTCCTAATCACCCCCCCTGGGGAAATACTAATTACAGCTTTACCTTCATTTTCAACCCCGTTAGCACAGAACGGCCCCTTTGGCGCACAGGCTCCTCGCAAACTCAGCCAGGTTGCCCCTGGGCTACCGACTTTGCTTTATTTCTACATCCAGCCTGTTGTCGTCCTTGTAATTTCCCCTCATCTTCAACCGGTCTTTTGCGCTGCCCGGGCCATAATCCGTGTTTTCCTCTCCGAGACTGTGGGATATTGTCCCCGCGCCAGAAGCGCCGCGACGGTTTACCGCAGCCCCGCGTCCCGGCTGCCTGCGACCGACCTCCTGGAGGGCAGGTTGGGGGGTTGAACAATGGCAGCTCACGTGGGTTCGTGGATGAGAGTCGGTGCTTAGCACCCCGAGAAAAAGCCGGAGAAAGAAGAGATTATTGTGCCAGCGTTAACCCGCGGGGCTGGCTGCGGAGGGACAGCAGTTATCCCCGCTTTCTGCTAGAGCAGCTGAGTTACGGATGAATAAACGGCGAGGATGAGCCCTGGCGGGTGGGAGCCGCCGGCTGTCCTGCTGCTCCGGCAGCCAGCAAAGCCCCAGACAGGGCATGGTTTCGGGCGGTGGGAGAGCAGAGAGCGGAAAGCTGATGGAGCAAGAGGCCGCCGGCAGCTTGTGCAACTGCCCAGGGACAGGTGAGGAACAGGGAGAAAGACTCCTGTGTCCTTTTTCACCATTTTCTTCACTGGGAGAAGGGTTTCCGAGTTGTCTGCCTGGATGAGAGATGTTCCATCAAGGATTTTCAGGGGATGTCTCCTATGGGATAGGGCCTAGCTGGGGATGTTGCATCTTGTCACTCTGTCACCCAGCTCTCCTTCCATAATGTTAGAAATGACAAAGCTGGTGGGGGACGATTCATCACAGAATGATATGGGGTTGGAAGGGACCTCTGGAGATCATCTAGTTCAACCCCTCTGCCAAAGCAGGTCCACCTAGAGAAGGTTGCACAGGAACGTGTTCAAGCGGGTTTGGAATGTCTCCAGAGAAGGAGACTCCACCACCTCTCTGGACAGCCTCTTCCAGTGCTCTGCCACTCTCAAAGGGAAGAAGTTCCTCCTCATGTTTAGATGGAACTTCTTATGTTCAAGTTTGTGCCTGTAACCTCTTTAAACACAGCAGCCAAGTCCATGCTGATGCCAGTGGAGATCGGTCCTGCTGTCCCAGTGGGGTTTAAAGTCACTGTAACTTCACCCAACAGATGTGGACGACGGGGAAGAATCACCCAATGTCTGCCAAATTAATCTCACGGAAAGCTCTGGGAATCATGTTGTCCCTCCGACCGGGTTTCAGGTCCCCTACTTTTAGTTAAGACAGGCACACCCTCGGCCAGGGCTGGCACAAACCTCCCCCTGGCTCCCAGCGTTGCAGGTCTTGATCACACCACGGCTTTACTCAAACCATTCCCTGAGCAAATGTAATGCTTTAAACTGGCAAAGTTGTATTTTCTGATCACTGAAACGTTTAAACACTCCTTTACTGGCAGTGTAACTGTGCTAAAAGAAAACCCAGAAAAAATTCAATAAAAGCTGTAGGTAGTGAAAAAAACCAAATAGACTTTAACTGGGTTCCTGGGGGTTTTTTTGCCATTTTCACTTTTTTTTCTGTTGCCACCCCTTCGAATGTGCTCTGTGGGGCTTCATGCAACACGTGTGATGGTCAGGAGGCAGCACGGGCGAATGGGAAAGGGCTGTTCGTGGGATGGCCACCGTCTGTCCCCTGTCTTGGTGTGTGCAACAGGGATGCGGCACTGGGCAAAGAAGGGACAAAGCTGGATTTGGCTTTGGGTTCCTGTGTGTTTGGGTGGATACTGGAGTCTCAGCCCAGCTGTGCTTCCAGGTACGTGATTTTTCCCCTTCTCCTGGATCTCAAAAAAAACCCAAAGCACAGCTCCTGCTCTTGGGGTGTCCCCACTGCCAAGGAGAAGAAAAAATACGATGGGCATCAGCTCTTGGGATCCTCAGCCCTGGTTTGCAGGAAGGCAGGTTTCCTCAGCCCCAATTTTTTCCACGCAGCACGTGCCAGCAGCCGGGCAGAGCGCCTTCGCACGCCAAGGTCACCTCGAATCGCATCCGCCGCCTGTTTTTTATTTCTCCAACCTCAAATCGCATCCGCCGCCTGTTTTTATTTCTCCACCTGCTCTCGCCTGTGCAGCTGCCTGACAAACGTCGCCTCCGAGCAGGGCCAGCGCCGAATTCAGGGTCGAACACGCCACAGCGCTCGCCACCGCCGGCAGCCGATCTGTCCCCTCGTACACGGGGACACGCGATAAGGTTATCGCTGCCGGGGAGCGCCCGGTCCTGCCCAAGGGCCAGCTGGTTGAACTCGCCGCCTGCTGCCGCCGTTGCATTTGCAGCTCTCGAAGAAACGAACCCCGTCTCTCTGGGTTTTAGGTTCGGTGGGTTTGAGCCCGGGGGCTCGGCACCGGCGCCGCTTGTCCCAGTGAACGTGGCCGGCTGCGTTTCGCAGGGTTCATTTCGGGACAGCCGAGCCCCCCTCCCTGCAGAGCCGCACAGGCGCTGGTGTTGGCAGCAGCAAGGGGCAGAACGGCCTTAAAACCGACTGGCGGCAGCTGGAGAAAAGCAATCACAAATGACAGGCATGACTCACGGCCATGTCTTGAACCGCGGGATGAATTCCAGCCCTAACGAGCTGCAGCGGAACCTGGGGGCTACCCGGGCCCTTCAGAGTCCCGCTTCCCACAGCACTAACAAACGTTAAAGAGGCAGGAGAACAGCACCTTCAGCTCCACGATTTTAATACGGAGTTTTATTTCTGTTCAATGTCATTTAGCAGAAATTCCCACTGTCAAACACGATCGCCTATCCCAGAACAGAGCTGACAGTTCTTCCAGATGTGTTAAGAGGATGGGGGTAGCTGACGAAACATTAACATAAACTACAGAAACATAAGTAACGGAGCGTATAGAGTGGAAAAGGGGAACCTCCGGAGCAGCAGCGTTTTCCAGCGTGCTAGCCAAACCACCACTAGAGGAGAACGGGTATGTACCCTATCTGTCTGCAGTTTCCAGGGGATTAAAGGCTCAGTGAGGGGGGAAGGAATGACTAAGGGTGCAGGAACGCTGTAAGCTCTCGGCAGAGCAGGGCAGAGGTAGCTTGGCCAGCCCCCACGGACTCTCACAACCAAACCGCAGGAGGTGGCTTTATTTTAGGCCGTTTCCTTCAGTTCCTCCATGGCGGGGGCTGCCGTCCCTTTGCCTGGTGGGGGAACACAGGGCCTGGAGGTGGGACCCGCGACCCAGCGGGGTGCTGCCACCCCTCTATGCAGCGGGAAGGCAGAGATGGGGGTGCCCAGGACCGATTTCTCCCCCAGAACGTCCTTCCACCGCTACCCGATCGGTGCCCTATTGCCCCCTGAGGTGGGGCGGGGCCAGCGGCGCCCTCCCCGCCGACACACACAAGATGGCGGCGGCGACCGGCGGCGGCGAGGCCCTCTGACAGCTTTCGGCCTGCCCGCAGCCATGCTGGTGAGGGCAGCGGCGGGAACGGCGGCGGCAGCAACAACCCTGCCCGGGCTGCGGCGGTTGTGGCGGGGCGGGGGGAACGGGGCCGCCGCCTGTTTCCCGCTGGGCCGGGCGCTGCTGGCGGTGCGGGGCGCCGAGGCCGCCATCTTCCTCCAGGGGCTCCTCACCAATGACGTCACGCGGCTGGTGGAGGGGGAAGGCTCCACCCCCCCCGCTCCCGCCGGCGGCGCGGGGCTGCCGCGCGCCCTCTACGCGCATGCGCTGAACGTCCAGGGCCGCTGCCTATACGACCTCCTCCTCTACAGGTGAGACCGAGGGGCGGGGCCTATCGTTGCCATGGAGACGAAGGGCGCGCGGCTTTGGCGGGCTTCTCCCTCCTCGGCCGCCATGTTGCGCGCCGGTCGCTGAGGCGTTCCTGGCTTATCTTGAGAAATAAGGGCATAAGAAAAGGGCTCGCTCTGGATATTTTTCATCACTGGCCTCTGTGAGTTACCTCAGCTGAAAAGCATAATTGAGAAGCTCAACATGGCCCGGCAATATGTTCTCGTAGTCCAGAAAGCCCCTCGCATTCTGGGCTGTATCCCCAGCAGGGCAAAGGGGGGGGGGGGGAATTCTGCCCCTCTGCTCCGCTCTGAGGAGACCCCCACCCCAGTGCTGCCTCCAGCTCTGGGGCCACCAACATCAGAAGGACATGGACCTGTTGGAGCGGGGCCAGAGGAGGTCACGGAGATGGTGGGAGGGCTGGAGCCTCTCTGCTGTGAGGACAGGCTGAGGGAGTTGGGGGGGCGTTCAGCCTGGAGAAGAGAAGGCTCCGGGGAGACCTTGGAGCCCCTTCCAGTCCCTCAAGGGGCTCCAGGAAAGCTGGGGAGGGACTCTTGATCAGGGAGGGGAGCCATAAGACAAGGAGTAATGGTTTTAAACTGAAAGATTTTGGTTAGATGTTAGGAAGAAATTCTTTGCTGTGAGGGTGGCAAGACCCTGGAACAGGTTGCCCAGAGAAGCTGTGGCTGCCCCATCCATGGAGGTGTTCAAGGCCAGGTTGCATGGGGCTTTGAGCAACCTGGTCTGGTGGGAGGTGTCCCTGCCCAGGGCAGGGTTGGGTGAACTGAGTGATCTTTAAGGTCCCTTCCAACCCAAACCATTCTATGATCTGTTTAGTATCAACGACCTGGATGAGGGCATCAAGTGCGCCCTCAGTAAGTTTGCAGATGACACCAAGCTGGGTGGCAGCGTTGATCTACTTGAGGGTAGGGAGGGATCTACAGAGGGGTCTGAACAGGCTGGATTGATGGGCTGAGGCCAATGGGATGAGGTTCAACAAGGGCAAGTGCTGGGTCCTGCACTTGGGTCACAACAACCCCATGCAGCACTACAGGCTTGGGGAAGAGTGGCTGGAAAGCTGCCTGGCGGAAGATGAGCCAGCAGTGTGCCCAGGTGGCCAAGAAGGCCAACAGCATCCTGGCCGGTATCAGGAACAGCGTGGTGAGTAAGACTCGGGAGGTGATTGTCCCTCTGTACTCGCCACTGGTGGGGCCCCACCTCAAGTGCTGTGTCCAGTTTTGGGCCCCTTCCCACAAAAAAGACATTGAGGGGCTGGAGCGTGTTCAGAGAAGGGCAGTGGAGCTGGTGAGGGGTCTGGAGCACAAGTCTTTTGAGGAGCAACTGAGGGAGCTGGGGGTGTTCAGCCTGGAGAAAAGGAGGCTGAGGGGAGGCCTTCTTGCTCTCTACGGGTCTGTGAAAGGAGGGTTTAGCCAGGGGGAGTCAGTCTCTTCTCCCAGGTAACAAGCAATAGGACAAGAGGAAACGGCCTCAAGTTGTGCCAGGGGAGGTTTAGGATGGATATTAGGAACAGTTTTTTCATCAAAAGGGTTGTTGAGCATTGGAACAGGCTGCCCAGGGAAGTGGTGGAGTCACCATCCCTGGAGGTATTTAAAAGATGGGTAGACGTGGTGCTGAGAGACATGGGTTACTGGTGGTTTCATCAGTGTTATCTTAATGGTTGGACGCGATGGTCTTAAAGGTCCCTTCCAATATAGATGATTCTTTGATTAATCTGTGATCTTAATACATTTAAAGTGGGGCTCAGGGCAGGCCCCAGGTGTGTCTGTGGGTATATTCAGGCCGTATCCAAAACAAGGGGTTTGTGCTGCCTCACAGGTGCCGTAGTCACTAATATGTGACATAAAATAATTATACCGCATGACCAGGTCACTCAGGGAGAAACTGGGCTTGTGGTGTGTCGGGTGAGGGTAACGGCGTGGAAACTAATGGAAGGCAGAGCTGAACGAAGCTTCTCCTCCTGCTGAAAGTCACCTCGCTTTAGGCAAGCGTGACCCGTACAGAAAACTGCACGGCCAGACCCGTTTCTGTCCCCAGGAGAGGCGAGGACAATATTTGCTAGAAAAGAGTGGAACGGATGGCTGGAAAAGTATTTCAGTACAGGGAGCTGAGCGCTGCTTTTGTGTGCACCGGCAGCCGTGGGTGAAATTCCCCAGATCCCTGGATTCGCACCAGGATCGAGATAAAGCTGCCTCTGCTTCCGCTGCTGTGGGGGGGTTGGTTGTTTTTCTGACCTTGTAGGTGTTACTTTTTTAGGCTTCACGAGAGCCCAGAAGAAGAGCCACACATCCTGCTGGAGTGTGACGGCGGCGTGCTGGAGGCCCTGCAAAAACATCTCAAACTGTACAAGATCCGGAGGAAAGTAAACATCGCCCCTCGCCTTGACCTCTCTTTGTGGGCCGTCGTCCCCGGGGAGCGGGCTGGAGACATCGCCGGTTCCCTGGCCAAATCTGCAGACCGGGCCCTGCTCTTAACTCCTGACCCCAGAACAGAAGTCATGGGCTGGAGACTGATTACAAAGAACGGAGCAAATCCGTCGGAGATTATCCCTGGGAGTCAGATTGGAAATATTCAGGATTACCACAGGCACAGGTACCAGCAAGGTAAAGGCAAGTCCCGTTTTGCGCTCTGTGTCACTGGGTTTTGGGGAAGTTTATTTATTTATGTATTATCACAGCTTCATCTTATTATCAGAGTCCATACGCTGATATAAGACAGAGGAATAAATTATAAAAGCCACATTGGTATGTCTCAATAAGAGGAATAAATTATAAAAGCCGCATCGGTATTTCTCAGTGTGTTTAACCTGTTAATAAGTACAGGTATTATTTGCTACTTTGAGGATGAAAGAGATCTGGTGGCTTTAATTCTGTCTCGTGGCAGAATCAATATTTGGGTACAGTTCCCTATTACTAAAGATTATGGGGCAGTGGGTCAGGAATGCCGACAGGAAAAGAAAACCCAGGATTATTCATTTTCTTAGAGGGAGACTTCTGTGGTTTGAGTCATTTTGATTATTTTGGGATTACGCACGGTCTGTATGTTTTCCTTGTTGCTAAGGAAGGAGCAGGAAACACCCTAACGTACTTTCCTAAAAATGCATGACTGGATTTGCAGAGTTAACTGGGAGGCCAAAGGGTGGGCGATTGACGTGAAGAGGGAGCTCGGTCCCGGGAGCCCCCGTGCCTGCGCAGAGCTCCCATCGATTTTACTGCGGCCGCGCAGACGGTGGATTAAATTAATTGGCAGACTGAAAGATGATGGTCCTCTGCTTAAACCTGAGTCCGCCTGGTTGGGAAAAGGAAGCTGTTAATGGGTCAGACTGGGCTGGACTGTGGGGGTGCGCCCCCTCCCTGAAACACCAGCCCTCGTCTTGCTGTGCTGCTGGGGAAAGCTGGGGCCAACGCTCTGCTTCAAAAAAAAATACTATTTTGGGGTCATTGGTCACAGAAAAGAACAACTACTTACACAGACATTCGGTGTTTGGGCTTTAATGAAGACAGATGGCCAACTTGTGTTCGTTAGCTCTGAAGAAAATTACTGTTATTGACATTAAAGTCTAGTTGTGGGGTGTGGGTGAGAAGGATTTCGGCATTGACATCTGCGTTGGTGACTTTGTGTGGGATCTGCATCCTTCCGGGTGCTTTGAATTTCCACCGGTGCGCTTGGGAGGTGCTGTTACCTTCATGAAATGAGGTTCTACTGGAGGTTCTCCTTTTACTCTTAACAGTAAACATCATTTATGGCTAATTAATTCATTCAGCCCAAAGCGGAGTAACTGTGAAGTCAATTATTTCACGCTGCATCTTATGGGTTCTCTTAGTTTTACACCTCACAGAGGAGGAATACTCCAGAAATCTTAAATACTGAAGTTCTTACCGCAATTACCTCTTGGTTTTACTTTCTTCCTTAGGAATTCCCGAAGGTGTGAAAGATCTCCCTCCGGGAGTAGCCCTCCCGCTGGAATCGAACCTGGCCTACATGAACGGCATCAGCTTTACCAAAGGCTGTTACATCGGGCAGGAGTTGACAGCCAGGACCCACCACATGGGTGTCATCCGCAAGCGTCTGCTGCCGATCCGCTTTTCGGCTCCTCTTCCCAAGGACAGCATTCCCGAGGGTGCCGAGGTCGTAACCGAATCGGGAAAGTCGGCCGGCAAGTTCCGGGCTGGAGGAGGTGAACTGGGTATAGCTTTGCTGAGGTTAGTGAATATCAACGAACCGCTCTACCTAAATATCGCGGGTGATAAAGTCAAGCTCACTGCAAGTACACCCGAGTGGTGGCCAAAAACTGCTGGAAAATAAACGAGGAACCACCACTCTCCCATTTGCCTTATTGAGGATATTTTTTTTTTTTTTTGCGTGTGGTAAATTTGGGAAGGCGACTCTGCCTTCAGCTGTCGTTTGTGGTGTTTGATGCAGGATTCCAGGATTTTCCGAATCTCTTGTGTGCACGGAATGTTTCTGTTCAGAATAATGATTCTGTGGTGTTATAACGTCTTTTTTAACGGCAAGCGTGTCGCTCTTACCTTGCACAAGTTACATACTCAGGCTAAACTGTTCACTGCAAAGGACTCCTTGCATTGAGCTGCTTCTTAAACTCGCCGATCGGGTGGGTGTTTTTTCCCACCACTCCAGCTTCTAATTATGTTCAGGAAGAGGAATAATACCTTGTACTCCGCTTGATTTTAATAAGTCGTCCCCGCCGGCAAAGCTCTCAAACATCCTGGTCTCCGGCTTCAGCGCCGGCAGAGGGAGCACGGCCAGCAGCAGTCACCTCCTCTGCCGCTCCCGACCTCCGTCCTTCGTCCAAACAACAATTTCGGAGAGGAAAGGGTTATTTTACAGAAATAAGGTGCACTGGGCGTGTGCCCTGGGGCGACTGTTGTATCGTTGTATCACAATAAATCCATTGTGCGCCCGCTCTTGGAAGGGTGCGTTGCGCGGAAGGGGGTGATGAGAGAGATGAGCTGGTTTGATCCCCTTCTGAGCAAAAAACCCAAGCTCTTGCATGTGTATTTCTAACAAAAAAAACCGTCCAAAGCACATTCTGCCTCTGTTTCGGCGTCACTGTAACTGCGAAGGGGATTTGTGAAAAATGCTCATATTGGTTAAAACTCTATGCTTGCTGTAAAATGAGTTTGTGGAATCTCTCATTAAAAGTTTATTGTATCAGTAATTTAAATGCGACTTGTCTGAAAGGGAAGAGACGCTACTTTTTATTTACCGCGTGTGAAGATACACAACAGGATACTTTTTTGGGTTGTTTGCTGACAAGGAACACGTCTGACGGTGTTCATCCTTGCCCTTGCTGACACCCTTTTGTCAGATTTGAAATTGTTAAGTCTTTCTGCTGGAAAAAATAAAAGAAACTGCAGCACTTCACCCTTTCTGGATCCTCCGAATGCCACAAAGGCGGGACTGTGCTGCCCGTGTTGAGGCCGCTTTGCCAGGAGCAGCTTTTCTTCCTCTGCCACCCATTGTGCAACGTCTCCTCAGAATAGTTATATTGTCCTGGTACACGCACAGCCTGAATAAACATGATGGTTTTTTTCTGTTAGGGGAAGCCCTGCATCTCTTTCTCCGGTGCACGCACGTTTCTTTTTTCTCTTCTTAACGTATGTGAAAGGCTTTTCTGTTGCCAGCAGCCGCAGGTTACAAATGTGGCTGCTTAGGCACAAAATAAACATGCAGGTTGATTTTTTTCAGAGGTACTAGATGACTTCTAGTGGAAGGATGTGGCAGAAATTGGAGGGGGCAGCCCCAATTCACGTTATCCTTCCATTTTTTTTATTCTCCCTCGCAGTCTGCTCCATCGTTAATGGCTTCAGCTGGGTGATCTCGGGCTGGAAGGCTGGGCGATCAGTCACGGAGGTGCAGGGTTGGTTTTGCAGGGGTGTTTCCCTCACCGATGATCCCTGGCAGAGTAAATCCCAAGTAGGAAGAGCGAGGAGCCCCACCGCTGACTGGAGCCATAGCGGAGCCGGCCAAAAAGGGGCGAATAACCACCCACCTGTTCCTCACCTCAGCCAAAGGGCCGAAATGTCCTCAGCGGCACTTTTCATAGCCGATTTCTGCAGGAAAGAGGAATTGTTGAGAAATAAAACACCGCCGCCAGGCCCACACAGCCTTGGGGTGGTAAACGAGCCGCTTTCATGGTGGAATTCTGGCAGGTTTTTGTGCTTCCCTCAGCATGGGACAAACATAGGTGAACCTGTGCAGGATGCTTGCCTTGGACTAAATAAAGCTGCAAAATGGGGGCGCTGCTCTTCGAGGGGGGAACCCCTTCCCGATCCCCGTTTTCTGGGTGATTCCCCCTCACTGCCTCGGTTTCCCCACACCACCTCAGTTCCCCCTTATCCCCTCAGTTCCCCCTCGCTGCCTCAGTTCCCCTTCATCCCCTCAGTTCCCCTGATCCCCTCAGTTCCCCCTTGCTCCCTCAGTTCCCCGTCATTTCCCCCTCATCCCCTCAGTTCTCCCGACCCCCCAGTTCCCCCTCACCGCCTCAGCTCCCCTTTGCTCCCCCAGTTCCCCCTCATCCCCCCAGTTCCCCCTCACCATCTTAGCTCTCCCTCATCCCCTCAGTTCTCCATCACCCCCTCAATTTCCCCTCACCGCCTCAGTTCCCCCTCATCCCCTCAGTTCCCCTGGCTGCCTCAGTTTCCCCTCGCTCTCCCCGCCATGGCGATGCCCCGTCCCGTCCCCCCCCAACCCCCCCGCGATGGTTCACCCTTTCAAGGCGCCCTCCCCCCCCCTCCCTTTTTCCCCCCTCCCCGCAGTGGTTTCTCCCACCGGCGGCCGTTGCCCGCCTCGGCGCGCGCCGTTCCCGCCCTTGGCCGGCGGCGCGCGCCGCCCGCTCCCCTCAGGGCGGGAGGGTGAGGAGGGGGCAGGATAAGATGGTGGCGGGGAACGGCTGGCCGCCGGCCCTGCGGCCTGATGGGGCTTGCCGGGCAGAGGTGAGGCGTCAGCGCCGCCGCCTCCGCTGCCAGGACGGGGCTGGGGTCCCGGAACCGAGACGGGGGGGAAAACGGTGGAGGGGAGGTTGTGAGGCCCTTCTGTGAGGAGAGGCCCCTCTGTGAGGGGAGGTTGTGAGGCCCTTTTCTGGGGGGAGGAACCGGCCTCTGCCCGGTAAGGAGCGGCGGCGGAGCTGCAGCGGGTCTCCCTTGGAGGCAGGGGAAGCCCCGTGGCTGCTGGTAGAGCAGAACCGTGTAACTAAAGGACGTATCTGCGAAAGTACCAGGCTGCCTTCCCCTTCCACTTGTCATATGCAGCCTGTCGGAGAGCTGTGCGTGCTCCGAAGTTAAAGAGCCGTGAGCGGTGTTGACACACCATAAATGAGTGGTGTTTCTGCACGGAGAGATAGCAGAAGAGAGCGGGGAATAAGCAAGTATGTTAGTCTGAAATCCCAATAGGGTAAGACAGGAGTAAGACACTTTCTGAGGCTGTGGAGGGGGGATACATTGAAATGTTTGGTTTCAGGAAAAAGAAGTAGTTTTCTTCTTTGTTTGCTATTTCTTTTTTTTTTTTTTTTGGAGGCAGCGTTTGATTGCATGGTTACGTTTTTTACATTTCCTAGCATAGTAAAAAGCCACAAAAGTTGTCTTGGTGTGGCGATGGGTCCGGAAGAATGACTGCTAATACTTGAGTCTACTGCATGAACAGATGTTCTACTGAGTTATTAAAATCACTGCAACCTGCTATTTAAAATGCATCGTTGAGTGAATTCGTACCGCTTTGGCCAGATAAGTTACTTGAAGTTAGCAAGTTTAAAAAGTCCCTTGAAGGTACTTCTTGCTTTATTAATATTTTGTGTGTGTTTGCCCGCTGTTAGCACGTTGCTGAAACCTTTGCAGTCTTCGGGAGGTATCTGGATACGGCAAAGCTGAGAGTCACAAATGCGATTTTATCCTTCACGGCCTGGGGTGGTCCTGCTTTTCCAGCAGGTGTGTGTTCTCCAGCGTTTTAAAAGGCAGGGGGATTTGGCAGTTTTGATACCCCTTTTCACAGCTATTGCTGCTGAGGCCACGCTCGGTTTATGTGCTTCTTGGGGGTGTTTTTTTGCATGTTACTTTGCGAGGAGGGTGTAGCTACCGCTGCTTCTCGCTACTTTGTAAGAATGATGTTGGGAGCACAGTTTCTGCTGGCTGCTAATAAGATGTGCTACATTTTGACATCAAAATCTTCTCTCACCCCTTTGCCTGTGAAGTATTATGCTGTTACATAGACTGTGAGCCTTTCAGAAAGGGCTGCCTTGGTTTATTTTTTCTGTAACATGCTGTTCTCAAGGTAACGGCAATAATTTATGCCTAAACAGGTTTGATTTTGGTTTTGGTGGTGTTTGGTTTTTTTTTGGGGGGGTGGTGGTGTTCTTTTGTGGATTTGAGTCTGGATTTCATCTCTTTCCCTCTTGTCTTGCTCAGGCCAAACAAGTGTGAAATTCTGCTGGCGGACTTCATTCGAGGTTTGTGAGGTCTATTCATATCACTAAAATTACTGCACGTCCTTTAGTCCCGTGCTGCCGTAACACTGGAAACATTTGGGCTTTCTCTGTTTTCTTTAATCCCTGCTCAGGGCATGGCTTGAAATTTTTGATCTTTTTTTTTTTTTTTTTACCTCCTTGAAAGACTTGAGTTCTGTGTGTGCGGTCAGCGGTGCTGGTGCCAGTACGCTATCCCGAAAACCTAAACGTGGAAAATGGGTATAAAAGCTTCTTGTGTCATGTCTATATAATGTTGCCAATCTCAAATTATGCTTACATCAGACTGTTGTAGGAGCTGGAGGAGGACAGTCACAGGCTCTAAATGCCATTATGGCTTTGTGGAGAAGAAACCGGAGGGAGAATAGCAATAATGTAAACGAGGGCTGAGGTTTTTAGGGAGGGGTGACCTCATTTCCTATTTACTGCTGTGTCAGAAAAGCTATATGGAGTACACTTAATATTTGGGGCGGGTTACGTGCTGCGTGGCACTCTGCAGTGTGTTTTAGCAGCGCTTTAGTGGGAAGCGCTACAGTGATAGTGGTGAGGGAAGGACTTCTGGAACACTGTGTCCAGTTCTGGGCTCCAGGGAACTGCTGGAGAGGGTACAGCAGAGGGCTACAAAGATGATGAGGGACGTGGAGCATCTCTCTTAGGAGGAAAGGCTGAGGGACTTGGGTCTTTAGTCTGGAGAAGAGAAGATTCAGGGGGGATCTGATCAACACCTATAAATACTTCAAGGGTGGGTGTCAGGAGGATGGGGCCAGTCTTTTCTCAGTGGTGCCCAGGGACAGGACAAGAGAAAATTGGCACAAACTTGAATATAGCAAGTTCCATCCAAACATGAGGAGGAAATTCTTTGCTGTGAGGGTGGCAGAGCCCTGGAAGAGGCTGCCCAGAGAGGTGGTGGAGTCTCTATGTCTCTGGAGACATTCCAAACCCACCTGGACACGTTCCTGTGCAACCTGCTGTGGGTGGACCTGCTTTGGCAGGGGGGTTGGACTGGATGATCTCCAGAGGTCTCTTCCAACCCCATATCATTCTGTGACTTCGCAGAACAAGGCGATGTTACCCTGATTTAATGAAAATGCCTTGGGAACAGAAGAAAACTTTGGAGAAAGTTGTTGGGGTTTCCCCCCCTGCGCCTTTTAGGGTCTTTTCTTTATAATCTGCCTGCGTGAAGTTGTTGAAGAACCTAAGATGGAATAGTTTTCTCATTTCCACTGTCATAGGGGTTTTCTCATATTCTGTAAGATGGATTTTGGGGCAGTTTTATTGTCTAAGGTGAACAACATATTTTTAGATTTAACTCAGCTGACTGTATGCTGAAGATTATCTTGAGTTTTTTGGATAAAATTAGCTGGAACTTGTTAGCACTATGCTGTCTCTTTTTTCCTAATCTCAAGGCTCTGTACTGATACTGGACTGATGATGGACTACCCTTCCCAGCAACTGAACTCTTATTATATTATAGCTGGGTTTTATGTTGTTTTCTTAAAAAAAAAAACAAAAAAAAAAAAACAAAACAAAAAACAAAAAACAAACAAAAAAACCAAAAAAAGATTAAAAAGGCTCTGTTAGCCTTTTCCATTGTCTCTGGATTTCTTTATTTATTTAAATTATACCACTTCATTCTTTTGTAGCATTAAAAATATGGTGGTGTGAGCGAAAGATCAGGGTTCGTCATCGTTCTGAGTTATGGCAAAGGGTTGTGGGAAGATAAGGACTTTATTAAGGAAGAATGTGTAAAAAGTGATAAAATGTAACTCTCTACAAGACGTTTGATCGGAGGTGGGGAGATGGTAAGTGAGGTACAGCGCTTTAGCATGAAGGCAGGCCTTTAATTAAAATAACCTTTATTTTTAATTCGTTTTGCGGGAAGCACAGGGCTCGATTTGCTCACACTGCAAGTCTTTCATGGTTACTTACCTGGGGTGAGCCAAATGATAGATTTCAGTGGGGAGATAGGAACAAAAGCGGCAGGTGTGTCGTCACCACTGACCAAAAAAACATTAATTGCAGTGAATTATGTTTTCGTGTGGAGATACCAAAGCCCCAGAGGTACAAGAGATGATGAACTTCGGTCATAAGACCCCTTGTACTTGTAAATATGATGTTGCTATATGTATATTGTTTATAATATGTATATTATAGCGATTAAACTTTTCTCACTGGGTTGTGCCTCCTGATTACGACTTACACTGTTTTTGGAAATATGTGACCACCTGAGAATAATTGCTTAGAAATTACTTCTTGTGTGGGAAGGAGGCGAAAGTGCATTTCAAAACCTCTCACACACTTTTCTTTTTCCCTGAGAAGCGTTTCCTGGCTAAATAAAGCAGCTCAGCTGCATTTCTCAGGTGGTCCCTGTAAGCCCTGGCATGAAAGGGACGGTTCCTGAGGCTCAGGGCTGCAGTCCTGGATCCCGTACCTTGTAGCTATTGCACAACAGGGGAAAGACTACAATTCCCATAGTACTTCCACATACTGGTACTCCAGTGACATCAGACATTACATGGCTGAGACTGGTTGTAAAGCAAGAAGACCAAAAATGTAAGCTTGGTGTTTCTTTCACTTCTGTAGCAGGGCCTTTGGCAGCGTGAAATCTTTGCTTACTAGGGGAGGATTTCAGTTGCCGCAGAGGTGTTTGAAAGGGTGTGTTATCTGAAGAAAACATGAGGTGACATTTAAGGGCAAAGCAATTTGTACCGTTTCTCGTAGTGTTTGGTGCAGCTTAGAGACTCCTCTGTCTAGGAATAGCTGTGTGGAGTAATCGCTTAATGCCAGCGCTGCTAGTTTGTCTGGAGGGGCCGTTTCCTTGCCCACAGCCCGAATTCTGCTTGCTGCTTTTCTGCTGTTTTTTTTTGTCCTGCGGCTTCAGGGGGGTGGAGGAGAGACGCTGTCCAGAGCCTGGCAACAGTTTCTGTGTGCGTGTAGTTAACTGAGGTGTGTAGCGTGAGTCCCATGGCAGCGATTTGAGGGGGAGGTAAACGAGGTTGCGGCGGCAGCTGGACCTGAAAGCGCGGGGATCGGTTGTGCTGCAGTGCTCCAGTGTGTACAACTGGCGTGTCGGAGTGCCTGTGCTTCCCCAGTGGCCTGTGTCGGTGGGAGGAACGCAGGCAGGGAATGGCTGGTGGCAACATCTGTGCAGGTTTGTCTCCGTGGAAGTTGATTCTCGCAACGGGGTGAGGTTTACGTGGATTTTGGTGTTCAGGAGAGGTGCTGGGTGTCTGGAGCAATACGGATATTTCAGAAAGCTGGAAAACAATCCAGCAGAGCAATTTCTGCAGGGTGATATTTGCTGATGTTGCTGTAGTGCTGTAGTTTAAACTAAGTGTAATGATTTATTCGCCTGATAGTGCCCAGCCTTTCAAGTGATCACATATTGTGAGCGCCTGACAAAAACAGAATTCTCCAAACACAATCTGACCACCAGATTTTCTAATAGGGACAATGAGGAGAGACTTACAAAGTGGATGGGAAACTTGGGAATACTTGCTCTGATCTTTTCACTGAGAAATGTAATAACTTCTCAAGCAGGTAATAGATCCCCTTTCTTTTCTTTTTAGAAACAGTTTAGATCTGTTGAATGGCGTTATGACAGTGTTTGCTCAAGTCTGTGATCTTGAAGACATCTACTTAGCGCTTGAATTTCACAAAGTGAGAGCAGGTGAAGTGGAAGAAGTAGCTTTATATCTAATCTTTTTAGTCTAGTGAAATTAAGATACAAGTCTCTATATAACGATATACAATGTATATAGATCCTCCTGCAGCTGATTAAAAAAATTCTATTTATTTGGCCGCGTATGCTGGTTTGTAACTTCAAAGAGTTTGTTTTTACGTAATTGATATGTAATTGATAATTTCAGTAATTTTTTTTTTTGTTTGTTTAAATATATATTGGGAAAGACATTTTGATTTAGTGGAGTTTAAACTACTAGATAGTCCGTCTGTCAAAATGAATCTGGAAAAATATTTTGCAACTTCAGTTGGAATTTATATTCCTAAACAAAAAGGTTTATACTGAGAGTATATTAATACCAATAATCCTGTTTTACAGCAATGTGTATTTGAAAGGACATAACCTACAAACCACGTAGTTAAGTTACCTTTGGATTAGTTGACTCTAAAGTCAGCAGAAGTTCAGTTAAAAACTCCTTACCTGTTTGTTTTAGTCTCTTACGTTTCCCTGGTCTACCAGGAGATAATGGAGTGCGACACGTGGTAGGAATTGTAAGTGGAGGTTAATGTATAGAGGTAGATGGTATTAAGTTCCCTTTTATTTCTTCGGAGCCTGCATTGAACGTGACTTTGTTATTCAGATACTTAAATGTGTATTTGCTGTGTAGATATTTTGAGCGTCATAGGCTTTGTAGTCATAGATGTGTTAAAGCAGCTGTCTTTGGTCACCTTTGAAAAACTTTCCCTTAGCAGCCCCAAATTTGAACTTTTGGATAATGACGTGTTGCAGCTGAGTTGTGCTCGCTGTTTTTAAAGCTGGCAACTTCGTATCAATGTTTCATCAAGGGTGATTTTTAATTGGGAATTAGGGTTTTATGGCTTTTTAAAAAAAAAAAAAAAAAAATCATCTGAAACTCCAGAGTTAGGGCAGGAGGCTTCAGTCCTTTTTGCATGCAAAAGTACTTGGAAATAGTAGGACTTTGTCCAAAGTACTCGTGGCTTTGGACCACAGCTAGAGTTTCTAGATCTCTGAAAATCTATAATTAAAATCAATATCGCTAACTTTTTTTATAGTTTAAATTAATTGCAGATCAGGGCTTTGTTTCTAAACTACCTGCTGGCAAATTATTCCTTATTTTTTCAAATTAATAAAGCAAGAATTGCAGTAAGTGGGGAGGTTACAAATTTGAATTTCTGAAATTACTGACTTTAGGGAGGCTGAAGTTATGGTAATTGCACATCTGTAGCCACAGTTCCCAGTGGATAAATCCGTATCACATGGTTTCCCTAGTGCTTACTGTGCATAATTTCTTGTCATTGACATCCTAGGTTTTAATATAAACGTTGCAGAAATGTTCTGTGTGTTTGATTTTGGTTTTTTTGGTTTGTTTTTTTTTTTTTTGTTTGTTTGTTTTTTAAGCTGATTTAAGCTGTTTTTGAAGCTCACAGAGGTACTGGGGTACTGTTTCAGGGATAATGTTTCACAGAGGCAGAATTGAGGAACAGATTGGAATCTTCCCCAACAAACTTTCTGCCATGTAGCTTTGTAAAGCAGATAGGCCTAAATATAAAAGAAGCTCAAAGCAGATGCGTCAAAAAGAGAAGTGCAGGTCTTTAGTCTCAACAGCACTTTTCCCATGTAACCTGATCCTGGAACTTGTAAACCCTCAGGTAGTGTAGGTGGAAGTTTTTAGGCTTTCCTCATGATCTCCTTACAATATTAAGGTAATGTTTCAAATTGACTTTTTTATCTGGAGGATTCGATGTACCGTAGCGTGTAGAACTGCAAAACCTGTGGCTTTTCCACGGTGGCATCAGTGTGTGTACACGTGTACGCTGCATCTCTCTGGAAGCGCAACATAAATCCACTTGAAGATACTACTATTTGTATTATTCTGAAAAGCAAGCATTCAGATCGGCAAATTCACATTAATCAGTGAGAAATAGTTCAAAGTTAAGTTTCGCGTTTCCTATGGCTTCTATTTAATCAGCGGAAGAAGGTTGTGCAAAGTTTGTATACAGGGAAAACGTTATCCCTCTCTTTACCATAGGATGGGATATTTTGGGCCGGAAGGCACCAAAATTAGTAGGGTGGCTATACACGTGCTGAGAGGGCTCACTGTTCGCAAGGTTCATTTAAAGTTTCTAGTGTTAACTTTAAGAAGTGTTGTTGGGAAGGTGAGTGGACATTACACTCTGAGAAACACCAGGGGGATTGTTTTTTTTTTTTTTTTCAAAGGTTATTGAATGGTGACGTTGTTGGGGTGTCTGTCATTTCTCAGGTCAGCTTTGAACCGTGCATCGAGTCCAGTGAAACTGGGGGTGAGGCGGATGGATGGATGGATGGATGGATGTCTCAGGGGTAATGAATTTCTGTTAATGCCGTGGAAGCTGACAGCTTCACAGAGGAGAGATCCAGATCGGTGTCCTCGCAGGGATAAAGGCTTCTGCATGATTTTAAGAGTTTGGTGTGGCTGCTTATCCCATCACGTTACAGTGGGCCCTCAGCTGGTGTCCATTAGGATGAGTATGGAGGGACTGGGGAGACGGAGAGGATGCGGTAAGGAACCTGCTGCTGTTGGGATGAGCTTGGGATAGGGCATGAACGTGTAGGAAGCAGGTCATCCATCTTCCCTCCCGATGGAACAACTTGTTTCCTTCTGCTGTTGAGCTGTGGTTCTTCATCTTTTTGCTTAAGAGTTCTTTTTGAATCAGAAGAAAATAAAACCATTTACAAATTGAGGGCATGATATTAAAGTACTCAATGAGAACCTTTTTTTTTTAATTGTTATTAATTTAACGCAATGCAAGCTGGCAGTGCTTCTTGAAGTGAAGCATTGGCTTCTACTAAAGCTCTAATGTAGCACCCTCCTATCCTGAAGATATCCCACAAGGCCTTTCTAGGAATGAATTATTTACCAGTCGTGCAATAAGCATGTGTTTTATCAATCCCTAAAAGCTAAGTGACAACCACACAAAGTTACCATTTTTTCCTGAAAGAGGGTGTATTCGCTGGAGCACGGAGGTAGCACTTGTACCTTTTTTTGAACAGCTGTGTAAATTTTAATCTTCAGTTGTACTCTTACACAGGTTGTGAAGCCTAATGCAGCACCTGGAACACTTTGAAAATTTCCCATGATTTGAAGTAGTTCCTATTTTGTGATATAATTGGATCGTTGCTTGGGGTTTTCAGGTATCAACTAATGCTGTATGAAACCCACTTCTAAAGTTGCGAATAGTTACATTGTGTCACAGCGGTAGTGATTAGCCAAATCATTAATGGGTTTCATTAAGTTTGCTTTGACAGAAGAGCAGCTAATAAATCACAAATAGTTAAGAGATCAGTAAAGGTTAGCAGCTTAGACACATGTTGACTGAACAAATCATCATGGGAGGTGTAAAGATATTACTAATCATCCCTTCTTGAAAGGAAACTGTGTGTAATAAAATTAGCATCTAGGAGCAATTGTGTGCACCTGAGTCATTTCATTGCAGAGCCCACTATTTTAGCTCAAATACAAGGAGCCTAATCTTCCATCTGTGTGGGCCGCAGAGCTTTCTGTAGCGTCAAGGGTTGTGTTGCTGCAGCTCTTCCCTTGCGATACAGCCGGTGTGTTGTACATGCACCGAAAAGCAACAGGCGCAAGAGCAGCAAGCGCTTCCCAGAAGCATCAACGTATCAACACAGACTCTTCTGCAACCCATTCCTGGCTGCAGACTTTCCTGTTGGTCTGAGCACGTTTCTCTGCTGCGTGGTGATGGAAACGCTATAGGAAACCTGTCAAAAGCCGCTATCAGAAATTGGTTAACTAATTTATCCAGCTTGTAGCCTGTTTCCAGCAGGTCCTTGGAAAAGGGAAGAGTGGGCACTTGACTGTGGGTCAAACAAATCATTGTAGACTTCAGATTGGACATGAGATTAGGTAAATCCTTAGTTCCACCATTCAGCAGGTCAGAGTAGGTCAGCCACGGTTGGATGTGGGTTTAGTCTGACATAATCTTATTACTTTAGGAGAAGAGCAGGTTCTTTTAAGTTTTTTACTTTTAAGTTTTAAGAATTTATCTTGATATGACTGTTGCACGCTTTTATCTTGGTTTATCTTAATCGTAAAAGGAGCCATTCCCTCATTCATTGTTGAAGTTGGAGAAATGGCACACGTGCAACGTGCAGGCGTGTCAGTAGGCTGCTCGATAATCTGCTTTTCAATATGGGAAGTATAGGAGTATATGTATATATATACACATTTATACTGTAACGTATAAATGGATGTACAGAGACCATAGGAAAAGATTTCAGAATCAACATGTTATACTTTGGGCTCTCATGGGAACATGCTTTTGTCACACCTGGTTTTGGATAGCAATGTGTGGCAGGAGCCTGCCTAGCCTTTACCGTTGAGAGAAGCTATGAGTCTGAAGATGGAGCAGAGCCCTTAAATGGGTGCAGTCCCAGGTATTTGGGGATTGTTTGTCCTGTTATGCGATGGGGATGGACGTTCAGTTCCGTGGTGAGCAGGATCAGGATCAGCAGGATCATGGGGTGAGCTTAAGTACTGGTGTGGTAGGTGTGGACCTGTGGGATGTATCTATGTGACAGGATAAAGCTGAGAGAGGAGTTTTTCAGAGAGGCAGCTGCCTCTGTCTGCCTGATCCTAGGTGCAGCACAGTGCAGCTGCCTTACCCATTCTGGGACTCCATGTGACCCGTGGTCAGCAGCTCTCGTATCTGCTGAGCTGTTCTGTCATGTGGCATCTCGCAGCAGTAAAGCAACGTTGCCGTTGTTCTGCGAATGTGTGAGACGTAGGTGGTACTGGAGGAGTTGTGGGTGGTGTGACGTGGAGAGATGGTGGGAGGAGCAATGAGGGGTAGCTAGAAATGAGTTTCATGCATAAGAACTACAACTTTGAAAGACCTGGTAATCTTTGCTTTTTTTTTTTTCTTTTTTTTCTTTTAATTGCTTTTAAATAGGCTAAGTCTGTCCTTAGGAATCTAAATTTCTGCTTGCACGGCAATGCTGCATACTTCAGAGAGGAGAACTTGTACACTGATAACAAGGACATGGTCAAACAAAGTGCCGCCCCTGGTCATTACAAGTCACAGGTGAGTCCAAAAAGAACTTGTGTAGGTAAACAGCAATAAATACTTGTATGATATGTTGTTTTTTCTAACTGAATGTATTGAATAACCACATAACCAAACGCCCTCAGCACCCGAAGAGACTGCTACATTACAGGTGGAACAGCTTCCACTATTATTTTGTGTCAGTCCAGGTCAGTAACCCTCTATTCATGGAAGGCAGCAGTTCCTCATTCAGTCTGGCTTTGACTGCCTCTTGTCAAGGGCATTTGTGAGATTTACCACAAAGTCTTGTGAAGCACAACTGCTGGAAGTTACCATGGACAAAACCCCAAAATCTTTTCATCTTATTAAATGAATGTGTTTAGATGCTTGTGTTTAAAACAAAAGAAATGGCCCAGTAGCCCACGAGTGTTCTTAATGGTAACTGGGCTATAGATCCCATATATTGAACAAGCATCTCATAAATGTACTTCTTCCCTCCCTTCTTCCCCCCCGCCCCACCTAAAGTGGTTCTTTTTAATATGATTTTGACCCAACTGTCTATGAGAAGTCTGACAGACTTGATTCCTTTTTCTCAGAAAAAAACAAATATTCTTGGTTTTTTGACTGCTGAAAAGAAACCTTTCCCTTTGCTGCTACAACAAGCCTTTTTGATTATATGAAATTGGGATTTAGAAGGAAGTCTGCAGTAATCTGCCATTCTTATGGTTTTGTCCCTGATATTAAGAGATATCTGAATAAGTGACCTATTTTTCTCCCCTGGTTTTGGTTTTTGACATATCCCTGTCATCTGTTTACTTCTGCTGGTTAGCTTCCCAGGTAACCTAAGATGACATTTTATAGAATTCTGATTTATTTTTTTTTTTTACCCACTAATTTCAGAGAATCCATAGCAGAATGGGTTAACCTGTTTCAGTGTGCTATAGATGGCTGTAGATATTAGCTATTAGAAGTCTTAAGTCAAAAAACAATACTTTTTCTTATGTTTGCTTTATCTTGCGAAGAAAACCAAGAAATAAACAGGAAATATTTATCCTGCCAAGAAATCGGAGAAGAATACACTCTGTATAGAAGTAATAACACTGTGCGGTGCTGTCATTTACTGTCCTTATGATAGATGTTTATAAAAAGCCTCTGCGAGCAATGCTCTGTACCAGTGAATTCCTGCAGTTTTAGGATAACTGACCTAGGCTGATACCTAATTTAGTTTAAATGCTTTTTGGCAAATCAAGAACTTTGTCAGACAGGACTTCATGTCAATATTTTCTTCTGATTATATAATGAAGATATTTAGCTCTGATTACATCATTTTTTAGCTTATATCTTTTCAGAAAATTGGTAGTCTGATACAAGCTGTAGACTGTTCTAAACCTCCAAACAGGAAGACAGTGAAGCCCTACTGAGGTTTTCTAGCCTGTCCCCTCTAATGCTGTGGCTCAGCAGGGTACCCCAGATACACATGACATCACTGCAAACGTTTCTTACAATTGCCAGAATGTAATGATCTTCATGAAAGTCCCTAAAACTCCTCCCAGTCTGCTTGAGGGGCCTTCACTGCTCTGTCAGTAGTTATTACCATCTCAAAATAGATGGTGACAGGCTGGAACTGTTTCCAGCACTTAGCTGGACAGCACAAGAATCAAAACATTTCCAGTAATGAGAAATAATATTTGAGTCTTCTGCTGTAATCACAGCGCTGTTAAATCTTCGGACAGAGGATTTTCAGGTCACAGATCTCTCTCTCCCAGCTGCCCATCTCAAGCTGTGGTGGTGGGACAGAAACTTCTCCCTGTGGAAAATGTGTCTCGTATCTGTGTCTGAAAGCACAGTGAGGGCACACTGGCACTTCTGTGCATTCAAAGGTCAGAGAATCAGCGAATGGTTAGAGTTGGAAGGGATCTTGAAGATCATAGAGTTCCATCCCCTCTGCCCTGGGCAGGGACACCTCCCACCAGACCAGGTTGCTCAAAGCCCCATCCAGCCTGGCCTTGAACCCCTCCAGGGATGGGGCATCCACAGCTTCTCTGGGCAATCTGTTCCAGTGTCTCACCACCCTCACAGTAAAGAATTTCTTCCTAATACCTAATCTAAATCTCCCCTCTTTCAGTTTAAAACCATTACTCCTTGTCCTGTCGCTCCCCTCCCTGATCAAGAGTCCCTCCCCATCTCTCCTGTTGCCCCTTTAGGGACTGGAAAGCTGCTATAAGGTCTCCCCGGAGCCTCCTCTTCTCCAGGTCCCTTCCAACCTAGGCTGTTCTGAGATCTTTGCCATGCAGGATTCTCTGTTCCCATTAAAATTTACTGTTTATCAAGCCCTTTTCTATGATCTGTAGATATCATCTGCCTCCGTGTTGCCTGGCAGTTGTGCTGGCTTGGCATTTCGCTGGGGAACCGGGAGGAAAAGCCTTCCTTGAGGTCTTTTCCCTTGCTGCTGGAGCGGTGAAACCGTCAACGTAACGACAGCAAATCCTTAGCACACGGCCTGGAGGAAGCAGAAGCACAAAGGAGCTGGGTAGCAAAAAGCGAGTCGGTGTGTACTGGAGCACAGGACTCATGTCACAGATCCCATAACAATATCAGTGCCTAATAGCTTTGTTACTATCTAGTTTGGTGTGTATTTATAGTTGAAACGTGAGCATTATACTGATGAAGTTCTACTCATATATTTCTCCTCAAAATAAACTTTGGGAGAGCTTCTAAATACAAAGGACTGCTTGAAACTTTTGGAAATAGTGAAGTTTTTTGGTAAATGCTTCAATTTGCTTACTCCTCCGTTTTGATGAGCTTCTTGCAGAAGTTAAAAGCCTTCAGCGTGCATTTGAAGATAAGATGTGACTTAATAACAGTGTTAGATGTCTTGGAAAAAAGTGTGTTCAGTTTTGTACGCAGGGAGAGAGTTTAGTACATGCACACTTCCATTTTACAGGACAAAACAGAAGCTGTGTCTTTGTATGCTTTGAAAGAAAAGAAAAATCGAGATAACGTATCTAGGTTTTAGAAGTGGTAAGTTTTGTGTTGTTTTGAGAGGTAATTCATTAAGAGCAGCGACTTTCCCATAATTTGCAGGGTGGAAAGAATAAAGTAAAAGCCCTACTGAAGACTGTAGGGTCTGTAATTTGATTTTTTTTTTTTTTTTTTTTTTTTTGGAGAGACAGCATTTCATTCATTGATTTTTAAGGTTGGAGCTCTGAGGGAAACACGTCCGTGCCTCTGCAGGCAGCCCTTTCTTTGCAAGGCCAGTTATGGAGGTTATGACTATCTGAAATTCAGTGAAGAATTTTGAAACTAAAGCAGACTGTAAGAGACAAGACACTGTTTTATTCCTTTTTCTTTTTTACTGTAACTTGTTAGTAGTTCATATGAAGAGCACAGAGAAGAGCGTCTCATTTTTATTTTTTTATTTTTTTTTTAAATTCTGTTTAACTAGGTGGAACGACAGACTCCGTTGTTTTGGAAGTGCTGAGTGACGAGGCTGTATCTAGGGTACATAAAGTACCTCCTCTACTGATCTTTAGTCACATTGTCCTGCACAACTCGCATTAGCGGTGATTAATGGCTCTGAAAATAAAAGACAAATCCATTAGTTACAGATCCTATTTTTAATCGATGCAGAAGTATTTTATACTCCAGCCAAGGAGCATAACTTATCTCTGTGTGTTGCTTCCTGGTGAGCTAAACAAGAGCAGGGCCCGGGCATTGGCATGTGCTTGTTGATGCTGCTAAATTGTTGCTAAAATTCTGGCCTTGGTCGGCTACTGCTTTCCTAAGGGATACTTGTGTGGGGGTCAGGAATCATTTGTAGCAGATAATTTGGGTATCCCTCTCCCCCTCTTCTGCAGGGGAAGCGTTTACTTGTATCACACGAGCGCTGTCGTGCCACTTAGTTGTTGTTATCTCTTACTTAATCATACAGATATTGATAGTGTGTTTGTATGGAATGTTACAGAATATGCATCGCGCCTCTACAGGGTTATAGTAACTCTAATTCTGTTATTTAATAGGGATTTGTTTGGGTGTGTAAGACAAGTTTATAACAAGTGATAAGCCCTCAGTGTAAACTTTTTTTTTTTTTAAATTCAAAAAATTCCTTAAAGGGTTGTTCTTTCCTGCTCGTGGAAGGAGCACACTTGACCAGGTAATATTTCTTTACTACCTTTTCAGACAAGACCCAGGAAGGGAGATTTTCTGAGTCTGTGACAGCTTTCACTAACCCAAATTCCAGCTGAGGATTTGTAGTAAGCAAAATTTTACTGTTCTACTTTTGAGAAAAGAGGGGAGAGAGAAAAATGAAATTAACTTAGTGTTTTCCCTTTTAAAAGGATGAGGCATGAGATAGTGAAACGATCGATATTGAAGTTTTGTTCTTTTAGTTTATTTAGATATAAGTAACTTTTAAAAAGCTCTAGCTCTAAAAAACTTTTAATGTGACGTTACCCAGACCAAATGTATAAGGGTGTATTCAGACAGAGTAAATTTCACTTTTACCCTCTGGGTTTTATTGGCTTGTTTAGAGCTTCAGAGGTATTTCTCCAACAGGAAGCACCAGTCTCACAGCTGGCAATACGGTTCCTAGTGACAATGCGATTTTTCTCTTGGAAGCAATAAAACGAGAGTTTAGGAGATCAGTTTAAATATTTTTAAGTATGGTGATGGAAACGCTATAGGAAACCTGTCAAAAGTGACTATCAGAAATGGGTTAGCTACTTTGGGTTGGAATCACTGTAGCATCATTTCTTCCTTTTATGTTGTGTTTTTTAGCCTTTTCAGGAATTTAATAAGTACACGGTTGAGATCTTTCTGCGGTTATTTGACAAAGATTTATTTGGAACAAGATGATCTTTAAGGTCCCTTCCAACCCAAACCATTCTATGATCTAGCAAGTGGTTTCATTTGTTGGCTCCAAAGCTGGTTTGACCATCTGATGAAGGAGCTTTTTTTTTAGCTGGCTTGTTGTACCTATTCCTGTATTTACTGCAAACAACAGGACAGAAGTTAATTTTATCTTCGTAGTTCTAAAAACATTCTTGTTCTCCATCCTCAGCAGCCAGGTACCCAGAGTTCAGTGTGTTAGGGTCTTAAAGTAAGCTAACTACGCTTTTTTCTGCAGTATGTCGAGAACTCTTCCTGCCACCAGGTCCTACACGCAGGACATCTGCCAGCAGCAGCTCTGCAAATCCCTCTTCGTTAACGTCCTGGTGTGCCCTTCTGTGTGTCTGTCTGTAATAGGAGACTTGGAAAGACGGACAAACCTGCTTTGTGGGAGGGCTTTACTAGAAGAGTGACGTGCACAACATCAACTCTTTTTAACCTGCTGTTTTTGTTGAAAACCTTTGTGACCAACACATCCAAGTGAAGCTGGGGATCGTCAGATGACCTCCAGGTTGTCTCTTGGCCTCAGAAGTGGTCTTAAGTTATCTGTAGATATATAGGAACTTCCAGTCCTTCAATCTGCAATTTCTTTCTGTTCTGCCAGGCATTGCTGTCTGTATATATATGGACATTAATATTAATATAATAATATATAATATTAATATAATATATATGGACATTAATAATGTCCATATATATTATATATCCACATATTGCAATGTGGTGGCAAGTTAATGTGCTCTTTGAGGGCTGAAGATGAAATATATTAGTATTTGTAAGGAAGAGATTATTTTATTTCTTTTTTTTTTCCCCTGCCAAAAAAAGAAGTTTATTTTTCAAGTTGGCCTACTGACCTTTTTTTTTTTTTTTTTGCTAAGAACACAGAGCAAATTCAGAAGTTGTTTCAGGAAGATGAGTTGAATTACTCAAAGAAACTGAAAGGCAACATCTGCAATGAAATGCACCTTGAAATAGGAAATCCCCTCAATAGATTCCTTTAAACTGCTGTAGTGGTGTTTTTCTTTGTGCTTATAAGAACTGCAGTTCACTAAGAAATGCTTTGAGAATTGGGTGGGAACAGATGCTGCTGAATGTTCTCCTTAGGACAATTTTGTTAGTTACTGGCCTCCTCAGGAAAGGGTAAAGTACAGGGCAGGCTGCTACAGTCAGGTCCAGTCTGTATCCAATCCCATAGCGTCTTGCAGCTACTGATACATCTAGGGGTTTGGATTTTTTTGTTGTTGTTGTTTTTTTTTTTTTTGCTGTTTTTGGGTTTTCTGGGTTCTGGTGGCTTTGGGGTTTTTTTTTTGAGTGTCCGAAATGTTATTTTCAGAACCACAAGTACTCGATCTTGACTGAATGTCTTTGCTTATGAGAACTAAAGAGCAAGTAGTTCAGTTCTCTATCATAAAAGGCTTTTGTTTTAAGAAAGCTTGGGGTTTTACTCCTGGAGTCAAAACTTGGAAAAGTTAATCAATGAAGATCAGGGTCCTGATGATCAAGTTGGACGTTAATCAGCAGTGTGGCCTTGCAGTGGAGAAGGACACCCCTATGCTGGGCTGGGTTAGCGTAGCCAGAAGGGTGAGCGCTGTTACGATCCTCTCTGTTCTACCACCCTTGTAAGACCACAACTGCATACTGTGTCCAGTTTGGGGCTCCCCAGTACAAGAAGAGTACTGGAGTTAGTCCTATGGTTGTGTGCAGCTGCCTTATGGGAGGTTACAGAGAAGGGAGGTCCAGACTATTTTCAAGATTTTTTTTTTTTTTTTTCCCCTTTTAAACCAGGAAAGCAGTTAAATATTAGAAAAATTTTCCCAGGGAGGAAGTGGTGTGATCTCAAAACTCATCTGGGCAACTTTCTGAGCAGCCTGATCTAACTGGGTCTGCTCTGAGCAGGACATCAGGCTAGATGACCCCAGAGGTCCATTCCAACTCAGAGCAGGTTTCTGATGTGTTCTACATAAACCTTTATCAATCACAGATTCTGTTGTGGCAATTCCTAGTTGAGATACCTCATGAGGTACAGTTCCCCATGTTTCGTAGATCTCCTATTATTTATTCTTTGAGTAAATAATTTATCTATAATAGTCTATTTGGACCAGTACTTAAAGACAGATTGATTATTTTTTACTCTGATTTTGTCTGTGAAGTTTACAAATCTCCCTCCCTGCTTACCGTGGGCTCTTTGGTGGAATATTTTGGGTTTTCAGGGATATAGCAGGGATAATCGCTCTTCCCTTTGTTTTCTCAGAAGGGATGTGTATGCCTGTGACATGTGCATTTCCAGTCATATATACTAGAAGATTCTGAGCTTGTGAACGTGACACACAAACATCTACAATGTGTAGAGAATTCCTATTATTGTATAGTAAGTAATATTTGTTGTTTACTTATTTACTTTTAGGTGATGCATACATATGTCAGATTTGGACTGCTTTAAAGCAGAAAAGAGAACAAGTATTAGTCTGTATCCTTTTGTCACAGTTACCTTTGATTTTCTTGAAAAACTATTTAGCTCAAGATATAAAAGGAAGGATTTGCTTTATTGCCTTTACTGCTTATTTACATTTAATGTTAAATATGTTTCCTTCTCTTTTCGACATAGGTAAATAGCAAGAAACAAAAAATGGACACTCAATTATTTTCCCCATTGCTAGGAGCCATTACTAGTACGCCGCCTCCGCTAGAATCTTCCCGTCTGTTTAGTGACTGGGCGGCGTGTGGAGAGGATATTGGTTCAAAAACTTCTTTTCAAGACTGCACAAAGAAACGGTACGAGCATTCTTGGTCTAAGCTTACGGTGCTGTTCTGAAACACTGAAATTGTGATGGAGTAGAACAAGTGGGATTCCGGATCTCTTTAGGAAGCCTTTATGGGATAACTAGAAACTCAATTTTTTTTGCTGTATAATAGTTATTATAGAGGTTGTGAAGAAAAGGTAGAGGGTCTGTGTGTATATAGATGTGTGTGTTTACGCGTAAAAACATTTTAAAATTTGGAAAGAATACTTCTGTTAGGGAAGGAAATGGGAAACTGCTATTTGTAATTGAAGGCGTAAAGAAAAAAGCCACTTTCCTTCTGTGCCTCCCATCTCTCAGTACCGTAGCTCATAATGGCCCTGCTTGATAATGTAGAATATTTCCTGGAACATGAACAATGCAGAGAGCGTTAGACACAGGTCGAGCGTAAGTGGTACCTCTGCCGCTGAAAGCATAAACGTGCGTGCAACTACTCTTGAAAATATGCCAGCCTACGGTCTTGTTGTGCCCTTGATACAATGCACTCAAGTTCGATTTTATATTAAAAAAAAAAAAATATGCGGTTTTGGATGCTGAATGAATGCGAAAGGTATTTTTGCTTGAATCATGAAACATTTTTATTCCCCTGGAGAAATCCACTCTGCTCAAGTCTTGACTATTGCAGGCATTTCTGATCATCCAGTCTTAATAATGCAGTAAAATTATTAAAGGTACAGAGAAGGGCAACGAGGCTGGACAGGGGTGTGAAAGCTTCCAAGTAAATAAAACTCCTCTTGGGTTTTGATATGCCCGCTCTGTGGGGCAATGATTTGTACAAAATCATGAACGATACAAAGATTGTGAGGAACAGGGAATGATTATTTCACAGTCTAGAAACTGGGGGATACCCACTGAAATAATTGGTTTTCTCCTTCATATTAGTAATTTTATAGCTTGTGTGCAGTAATTGAAAATAGTTTCTATTTCACCCGTAGAAATAAGTAAACAATGATTTCGTACTAAGCTTCCCACTCTCTTCTTTCCATCTTAATGCCAAGTGCTGGCAACATAATACTGGAGGGGGGGGTGTGTTGGTACATCCTGACACAGCAGCTTTTGACACCGACGATGATGCTGTTAGCATTTCTAATTTCAATCTCATTGCATTTTTTATCACTCGCCTAAGAAGAGAGAGGAAGTTTGAGGTGGGGAGAAATGGTAGATCACTGGTTCACAGGACGCTGAAAGGTAACAGTTAAGGAAGACACATGCATTGCAAAGAAGCTAAATGCTATTATCTTATTTTTTTTGCTAGTCTTCCCTGGGATGTGTGACAAGAGGTGTTTATTTTAAATTTTTTTTTTTTTTAATAAAAAATCATATAGCTTTAGTACTAGCTGTAAGTGCTACGTTTAACCTCTGAGTGGCAATCCACTCATTAAAATACACAGTCTCTTCTTAAAAGCAGCCTTAAGGTAATTGCAAGGCAGCTTTAAAAAAAAAAAAAGGCAATTCAAAGAATTAAACAACTAAATGGTACTTGTCTGTTAATGCAAATTCGTCTGCACACCCATTCTGAGACTGCAAGTATACGCTAGTCCTTAAGGTTAAAAAAAAGAAGGAAAAGCTAAACATTTAATCTCAACTTCATCTAATCTGTAGAATTTGTTTGGGCAGTTTTACTCACTGCTGTCCTGTGCTTGTTCTTGCCTGGATTTTTTTTTTTCTTTTGTTTTCCACTCAGCTTCCTGCTGCCCCGTCTGCAGTTGTAAAACAGCCAGTAATTTTATTTTTAATTTCCATTCCACATTGTAAATTGAGTCTGATCTCTCCCTTGCTGAAAATCATGTAGATGCAAGATTTCATCTATGATCTCCAGTTGGTTGCAGAAACTGGAAGTAAATTGGTCTCATTTTTAAAAAATATAATTAAAAACTAATAAACTATCATCTGATAAAGACACAGAAGAGATCGATTTCCAGTTTTTCATAAAAACTTTGGAAGAATCTTTGCAATTCTGTATATCCTAATCAAAATCAGGTAGACCAGATTCCTTTCAGAGGAAACTGAACGGCCATCGTGTAAATAATAGAGGTGATGAGATCTTAAAAGGCAGTAACGCCTAAGTGGCTGATTTTCACTGTGGCAAGTGATTAACAAGGTGACAGCCTCAATAGTTTATCCCAGGTTTTATAGCCTTTGTTAATCAAATGGCAAAATGAGTGTGAGCCGTTAAGTGGCAGCATTAGCAGAGGATGGAGTTGTTTGGATAAGCTGACACCAGGGAAGCCTGAGAGGTCTTCAGGGACTCTAAAAAGATCAGCTGAATGAGTAGATGATGATAAGTGAAATTTATTGATGCAAAACAATGCATGTTAGAGGGAAGAATCTCTTAAGAGTGTGTTACGTTTTAATTAACTTCTGAGTGAGAGTTAGGTGAGATCTTTACAGACTGCTCTGTAAAGATCTCATTTTGCAGCTGAAGTAAAAGATAAAATTTGGGCTTGTGTAAGAGTAGTGATGGTTTAACACCTTTGGTATTCATCAGGAATATTTAATAAAATTTTGACCAATTCCTTTCTAAAAGGGGATTAAAAGGTGGTTCAACTTAAGTATATCTTAAGCTAGGGTTTTTTGAGATTAAAACATTAGTTCTTGAATTATGGAAGTAGATAAATCCTCAAGATTTTGAGAGGATTGATCCTATTTACCCTATAAAGGAGACAGTCAAGATTTGAAGAAATGTCTATAAAGTACTTAAGTTGATTGAAAAGAGAGGAAAGCTTTTGCTGCTCCTGCCTCTTCACATAACAGCTTGAGTAGTCTCTGTTGAGCAAGAAGTTAGGAAAATTGTTCTCCTTCATTTAGGCTGTAGAATTCACAAATGCAGGAAGAGATTTCTATATATGTTTACTGGGAAGATATTAAGTACAGAACATTTAGCAGATGCTGCTAAAATAAAGGTTTAATGCTTTACTTTTCCTTCTACCTTTTTTGTTAAGGAGAAAAAGACTTTTATTTATCTAGGCTTTTTTGGCTTTTTCTTTAGGGCACCAATAAATCTTTCTTATTCTGGCAATGGCCCTGATATGTTTGGGCTAGTGTCAAGCATTTTAGAGGAGCCAAGCAAGCCAGAACCAGTCACAGATTGGTAAGTTTGTTCTGAAAGTTCTTACATATTGCATATTTGTTTGTTAAATCCTTTGTTACACAGATATGATACACATTTTGAGTTATTTCACAGAGTTGGGTAAGGAAGGGCTTATAAATCCCCTTGAAATATAGAAGTGTTTTTCTTTGCTGCAGTTGTCAGTAAAAATCAACAAACTGTTAGAAATGTAAATTTACTAAAGTCTTTCATCAGCCTACAGCATTTGGGGCAGGGGGGAAATCTCATTTTAACTAGTAGGGAGTTGACTAAATACTGGTAAATCTAAAATATTTAATAAATCCAAATAAGCTCTCCAGTTCTGAATATGCCTATTATAAATATTAGAGAACAGCATTGGCAGCCAGATTTCACATAGCATTTACTCAACTGCAGCAGGAATATTTCTCCATCCTTATATTCTGGAGGAGGACTGTGTACGGTTAGCCCAGAATGTGATGAGGAAACGTGGTGGTGGGAATAACCGTGATAATGTGAACTGTTTTGATGTAAGAAATGCTTTAAATCATTTACAGGAGCTTTGTTTAACTTTGTTGTAGGAATTCTCTTTCGAGATTGTTTCCACCAATGTGGGCACCTGATCTTGGAAGCAACGGGGATTTCTCAGGGCTCTCATCTAAGCACTCTGTTGAAAGTAAGGATTTTTCAAACCTGCTGGGCACCCAGAACTGCCATCAGGAACACTTGCAGAAGCCTCATGATGTGGAGGTGTTACACAGAGGTTTGGAAGATCTTCATCTCATAGAGTCTTGGCTTTCTCCATCTGGCCCTTGCACTCAGCCTGATAATATTCTGAAGAACAGTTATCCTGAAAATTCCTCTTTGCAAAATAATAATACAATTCACCAAGAAGGGTTTTCATTTCAAAATGTAGAATATAATCAGCATTTGTGCAGTTACGACCATGTGAAGTTAAATGGAGACTATGAAAAAATCTGCTCCAATTTTAGCACTTTTTCTTCTCAGAACAGAATGAAAGAAGGCACTAACAGTCAGAAAGACTATTGGAGAACTGAAAAAGCAAGAGGCAAAGCTCTGAAAAGTGATGCTCAAGAACAAACTAAGTATTCCCCAGATCTTTCCAATCAGCCTGTTGATGATTCTTGGGATAAAACGGCCCAGAACAACCACTTGTTTTCTAAAAGATATGAAAACTTTACAGCTGCTCATAAATTGCAGCCAACTGTTCACTCATCGCTATATTTTTTCAATCAACCCCCTAAAGAAAGTAATTTTTCTGGAGGGACAAACAGAAAACCACAGGAAACCAACGTGCAAAATGGTCGTCACAGTTTCACTTTGGGGGATGCTCTTAGTAATAATGAGTTTAAGATCCATATTAGTCCTAAAGAATGCTCTCAGAAAGTATCTGAATATGATTTATCTGTAAAAAATGTTCTGCAAAATGGGAGTTACTCGTCATACCATGGACGTACGTGGCTGGATGGGAAAATTGCGAGTCCGACACCGGCATCCGATGTCACATATGGAAAGCAAGGGGTAACAAGTCCACAGTCGTCTTCAGGGGTTTCAACCATGTCCGGTGGTTCTCCCACCCATCAGTCTGTTACACCGTCCTCTTACTACTCCCAGATCTTACCTGTCCTCCCTTCAAGGAAAGATGGAAGGTTACAAATATCAAACGGGATTTCTAATAATTTGGGGGTTTCTAATTTTATCTCTGAAAATCAGAAACAAATAAAACCCATTGGGCGATCCCAGCATGAGTCATTGACTAACAAAGAGGGGCAATACCGTAAATTCCCCATTAATTTTTCATCTGACTGGTTTACGCAGCAGAATGGTGTAAGTGAAGACTCTGAAAAGTACCACAGATTTCCAAAAAAGCAAATCCAAGAAAACAGTAATAAAGATGATAGAAGAGGCAGAAAGAATTGGGTTCCTCATTTTGGGTATACAACCCCAAACCGTCAGCAGTTCAATATGTTCAGAAAAAAACATGAACAGAATGGTGGTAGCGTGTCAGACTTCATCAATCCTTCTTTTCTTCCTTCTTTCCCACTAATGTCTGATTTTAAGCAAAATCCCAACTTTGCTCCATTTAATCACCACCTGCTTTCATCAGCAAATAATTTCAATTTTCCTCCATCACCCTTTCCGTTCTCAGAACTTGTTGATCTTTTTCATTACGATGATTTTAACCACTTGAATACTTTCATCAACGACCTGTTTTGTGGGGAAATCCCTGCGCCGTACTTTGCCTTTCCCACGCCGTTTAACAAGTACAGACCTCCAAGAAATCGCAGCGGACCCGCTAATGAGCTTCATATCCGACTGGAGGAGTGTTACGAGCAGTGGAGAGCTTTGGAGAAAGAGAGAAAGAAGGTAAAACTTCCTATTGAAGCTGGTGATCGTGTGAAACAATATATATGGTCAATCAAAGATCATTAGCTAGTTGTTATTAATTCAGTAAGCCTTTGTTACGACTCTAGAGCCACCAGCCATATAAGATGATACAGCAGGGCACTCACTGCCACAGGTGGTTTTTTAAAGTCCTGGTGTTTTATTCACCTTAATGCTTTAAATGTTCATATTGAACAGTTTGGGTAGATGCATCTCATTTCTGGTCCCAAACTCCTTCTCTCCAATTAAATCTTTAACTCAGGTATTACAAACCTGGGCTCTCCTTTTCCCTGCTCAATCATTTAAGGAGAGAAAATTTTCTGGTGTGATTTGGTTTTTTGTTTTTGTTGTTTGGATTATTTTTTTTTTTTTACAATCAGTGATGTAGTGGTCTTTCCCTTATTCTTTCTGTTTCTTCTTTTACTAAATATTTATTTTAGTAAAAAAAAATTAGTAGTAGTCAATCCTGGGCACCCTGTACATAGCTGTAGGGAAAACCTACAGTATTTTGAATGTGTGTGACTTCTCCCAAAGGAACATTCAATTTATCCTCTTCTTGTTACAGTCGCTTTCCTGCCTCAGACTGTCTTGTCAGGGGGAGGGGTCACACTACTGATAAAGGTCTTACACCTCGGAAGGAAAGCTCTGCGCTCAAAAGGAGTAGGAGATGCTTTACCAAGAGTCAAATCTCCATGCCAGGTCTTGCAAACTAGATTGTCAATGATCCATGGTCCTAATTGTACACTGAGTACCCGTCTGCTTCTTCCGTGCTGGAGGAGACTCCTGGTCATTGGAGAAAGAGACGGGTATCGGGCAAAACTGTATCTCTGGAGAGCACTTTAAATCTGGTTTAACCCTGATGCGCTTCAGATACAACTTATGCTGGTGTTATCACTGGTTTCTTTTCTTAATATTCATGATTTGTAACATTTGAGAGATGCGGGGAAAGGCATGCAGTTTAAATTCCTGGGGTATTCTTTGCCTACGTCTGTGTCCAAGATTGGTTAAAACGAAGTCGTGCAGCGTTGGTTCTAAATGTCACCACTGAGAGTTGTACGCTGAGGTGGAACTGAATTGGAGAAGTACACTTGTTTTTACAGGATCTGGTTGTACATTTAGACAGGGATTTGGGAACGTTTTTCAGTAAAGGCAGTCAGAAGTAAAGGTAGGAAACGCGCTTCTAATGTATTTGAAAATTCTAAACCACCCCAAAAATATGAATTGAAATATTGTACTAATTTCAAACACTGACAATGGCTGTTTATTTCCTTTCCAGACTGAGGCTGACCTTGCAAGAAACTTTCCAGGAAAGCGCATGTCTAGCTCCAGTAACACTCCTGTGTCCCGACTTCCCGCTAACCCATCACGCGTTGATCGTTTGATTGTCGACCAGTTACGAGAACAAGCCAGGGTAAGAGCTATAATTCCTGCATTTCTCTTTGCTTTTACGTTTGTTTGTTTCATGGAGATTTAGCAATTTCGGTTTTTTCAATGTATCTGGCAGGTGCTCATGTTAATAGGAAAAATGGAAAGGCTTCGTGGTACCCCCGTACATGGGAATATATCCGCTACCTTGGAACACTATATGGAAGCCATTCACGTAACGCAGGCAAGGCGTAAGGATGAGATTATTAATGCTGCTAATCCACAGAGACAAGGAGCACCGCGATATAATAATGAGAAAGGTAACTGCTTTCCGTTTCTGTAGATTTAAAATCTTTATTCAAAGATTTAATTGGGAAAATGTGCCATTTGAAATACGCAAATTTGAAATATGCAGCAATTATTGCAACTTCAACCAAGAGAGTTTGTAAATCTAAACCTGTCACTTTTTAAAAGATTTAAATTACTTTAAGAGATCTTTTTTTCTTTTCTGTTTTTCTGTTCCTAAACGCTTTGAAACGTTCTCCTCTTGACTGAGAGAACTGTAAAAACTGTTCAGTGATACTATATAACAATGAGCAGTTGTCCTAAAAGTAAAAATGTACTTGTTCTTAAACAAGTTGAATATCTTTTTTTTTAAGTGGTATTGCTAGTCTTCCCTCCCTCCTTCCCTCCCTCCTTCCCTCCCTCCTTCCCTCCCTCCTTCCCTCCCTCCTTCCCTCCCTCCTTCCCTCCCTCCTTCCCTCCCTCCTTCCCTCCCTCCTTCCCTCCCTCCTTCCCTCCCTCCTTCCCTCCCTCCTTCCCTCCCTCCTTCCCTCCCTCCTTCCCTCCCTCCTTCCCTCCCTCCTTCCCTCCCTCCTTCCCTCCCTCCTTCCCTCCCTCCTTCCCTCCCTCCTTCCCTCCCTCCTTCCCTCCCTCCTTCCCTCATCACTTGCAAGAGAAGGAAGATGACTGATGGAGTTCAACCAGTGCAGTACCAGGACACAGCATTGACTATTACTTGAGCACACTTTGGTACTAGTGTGCTCAAGTTTTGATTGAACAAATTTACAGAATTTTTAAATATATTAATATTACCAGGCTTGTTTAACCTGTAGCGTGTTTTTCTGTTGCAGATGTTCTGGCTCTGGCGGCTGCCATTAGAGATTTGGCTGCTTCCACACGAAAGGCTCGTACCGCTTTATGGTGTGCGTTACAGATGACTTTGCCAAAAACCTCTTCCAGCGGTCCGGTGAAACAAGAAGTTGTTGAAAGGGCATTGCAAGAGCTTTGTCCTCCGAACACAAGCACACGAGAAAAAAGCAGCGTGGAGCATGAAAACAAAGGAAGCAAAAAAGAAAAACCTGAGGAACCCGTGAGGATTCTGGAATAATAGCAAATAATATAACAATAACAAAAGGGAGGCAGAAGGCTGAGGACTGGGAGGGAAGGGCTGAGTGCCCTGCTGAGTGCCATGGAAGGTGTTTTTGATAGGTTATCCACGAGAAAAAGGGTTAATATTACTGATCAGTGCTGCACTTCTACTGCTGTGATTCTGGTGTTGAGAGACACATCTTGTGATAGTGTTAATGCAATTTTAATATTGCTGGTATTGCAATGTCTGCTGCATAAGAATTTTATTATTGAGAGGAACTAAACAATAGCTGAGCATTTCCTTGTGTGCTTCTCCAAAGCTACGTATCAGCTGTGAGTCAAGCCATGACCTGAGAAACCAGAGTGTGGTGTTAAACTTAATTCTCCTTTTTTTGTTGTTAATGATGCAATTTAGCATACTTAAAAAAAAAAAAATCCAATTGAAAGGTATTTCATAGCTGTTCAGGGGGTTTTTGCACCGTTATGTAGTTCTTTTAAGTGCCAAAGTGATCACTAAGTAGTTTGCATCCCATCGCTCTGTAGGGAGCATCCACACTCCTGTAGCGTTGGGTCATTCGGGTTGTCGCTAACAGTTGGACAACAATAATCAGTGTTTCATGTTGGTCGTGTGAGATGCTTCGGCAATTTTGCTGCCAATTCAGTTTCTAGCTAAACCAGTGTAAACCCAGCTTTTTCTATAGCATAGTCTGTTTAAAATTTTCCATTAAAAAAAAAAAAAAAAAGGATTTTGTAGATTTGCAGTAAGTACTGCACTAAAGTACACGTTAACAGGTGATATAAAATTGTCACTCAGGATTAGAAATTAGATTTATTGATTCCTCAGTGGGTTAAAAACTATTAACTATATAACATAGTATGCACTTAATTAAAAAAAATTATTGTTTGTTATTAATGTAAGTTCATGGTACTATAATTTTCAGAAACATTCCATATTTATTTTAATGTGTTTATTGAATGTTTATTTAAAATTCTATTTTAGTAATATAAAGTTGAATATTTTGCCAAATCTTCCGAATAATCAGATTTAACGATTTACTCAGGAAATATGTATATTATTATATAAATATACACGGTATATAGAGATTTTTTTGGGGGGAAGGGATGTTTGCAAAATATTTACACAAAGCTAACTATATACTAGGTTACCAAAGCTGTTTAACTGATTAATTTTTCGCATGGAAATTTAATATATTTAATTGCTGTTAACTAGTCTCCATTCTGTGGCTTAGACAATCAGAAGCATCATGTGTTGGTGTGAATGTTCGGGGTGAGAATTAGAAAAGAATGAGTAATTCAAGTTTTGTTCTTAGGGCACTTATAAATATTTTAATGCTTTAACAACTGTCTTACTGTTACACGATCTCTTAACATGTGCTAATAACAACGGTTCTTAAGTATCAGTGTATTAACGAATGGCTTTGGAGAGAAGTTCTTATTTTAAAAGTGAATTCCATTGGGGATATGAGCAATGTTTGAAGATTTTTATGTTCCATAGCGTTTGATGTTGAATTTGACATTTTGTGGATAAATATCTAATTGTTTCCATATATATATATATATATGTACTTGCAAAATGTTCCAAATGCAGTTCTGTAGTTTTGGATCCGTGGATGTTTCTAGAGCAGGTGTGGTCTCAATAATACCATCGTTAACTCTAATGAGGCGGTAGCTAAATACTGTTATAGACAAAAGTTCCACAAGCCTTGTTGTAATCCACTCAGTAAAGTTTAAAAGCAATTCAACGGAAATAGAGATCTTAGTACAGCAAGATTTTTCTTTTTCTTTTTCCCCCTAAAGAAAGTGAATTCAACCTAAAAGAACGTTTTCAGCCTTAGCCTAAAAAGCGGGTAGTGGAGAGAGTTATTTTAGTGTGAGTGTTTTCTCTGTGTGCACGTGCAATTTATTTGCACAAACTAATTTAAGAAGGTTAAATTTACGTTTGTGAAGCTAATTAACTATACTTCACGGTTTAGAAAGTGGAGTCTACAGTACAGTTTCCTGTACACTTTTTCCTGTCGACAGGAAATCGGAATTTGAAAGTCTTGATCGGCTTTTCTGTTTACAGAACAATTGTAGTCCTGCAGGATTGTTTTCTAGTGGTGAATGTGTGGGGCGTAGTGGGATTTTATTGTATTGATCGTGTGTTGTTAATTATTGTGAAGGAATGTGGTCTTAATCGGTTCTTACTATAGTTAATGTGCCTTTAACAGTCTCATTTTTCAAAATCGGTGAGTAGCTCTATGCTCACTTCTGTTTTCAATTGCAGTTTAAAGACGCGTTTAAAAAGGGTTCCGGCGTGGCTGCGTTTGACTCTAGCTCACAATTAGCGTACGCTGTTAATGGTGTTCCAGCATCCCATTAGACCGGCCAGCGAGGGGCTCTTTAACGAGCATCAAGCGCCAAAGCTGCCGAGAGCGGCCACAGGTCAAATGTGTTTAGTATCAGATTTTCCTTGTCACACCCTACAAACGCGACCAAGGCGATCGTGTTTCGTTTGGGACTTCATATCAAAACGATTTTTGTGCCCGTTTCTTCAAATGATTTGATTATGGTCAGCGTTAGACCCGTAAAGACAAAAGTCCTTTCAGAATGTTTCAGTTCTGTTGCTTTATTACACACCCTTTTTATATTTCAGGGAGGAAAAACACTATATTTTGTAAAATAATCACCTGGAGTGACAGCAGCTCTGTTACCGTCATAACGTAATTTTAGCTGCCTGGTGTTTAATTTGGCAGCAGTGTACAAATTCTCTAAGTATTGCACTGAATTGTTGGTATAAATAAGTATAAAGCTTCTGGTTTTAGGGTCTAATTTTATTCACATTTTACTGACTTCAGTGGAAGCAGAGTTAAGGTATTAATTAGGTCACATTTAAACCACAAAGGTGTTCTTGTTTTGGAGTTGGCTTTGACTTTTGAAATGTTTTGATAGTTGGTAGTGAATCTTTAATGCTTTAAAATCCCAAAATTGATAGTCCAGTGCAACAGAGATTTAAGAATTACAATTACTTCTGTGTTCTGTATAAATAACCAGAGGCTTCTGGTGATTCAACCGTCTCGATTCCCAGAAGAGAGGCCAGCGTCAGAGTAAGCACTGTTTTTTTTCCGGTTATAGGTTTGGTATCTCTGCTTTTCTTCTGTATCCACAGGGTCCCTCTGGCAATTAAGTTAGTCTGATGGTATCTGTATAAATTAAACCTAAGAAATTTATATTAGTTTGTCATTATTTTTATTAGAACAGCATACAGGGGGATTGACTAGCTTCGTGGTGCTTGTCTTGCTGTGGCCTTTTCAGGAGTGTGTGTAAGACTATTAATTCCCAAACGACTGCGATTGTGGGGTTTGGTTTTTTTCATTTTTTATTTCCAGACTCTGTATTCTTCTGTGCTCTTGGTATTTACTGCTGCTGCTAATCTTCTTGTCTGTACCTGGATACGTATAATTTGGAAATGGTTTGCCTTACAGCTTGGAAACTCATGCTCTAGTCTTCATAATAAGTCTCTTATTATTATTTCTGGTACCTTTTCTCTTTGGTGAAGTAAATGAACAGTAGAAGATGGGGATTATGCAAGCGGGAGGCTTCGAGGTACTTGCTGGCCATTTTGCCTTTCCTGCCTTTTCGGAGAAGTGTGGAGAGATACTCCAAAAATTTATGGGAAGCCTCTTAGCTTTAGGCCTATGTGCTTTTCCAGAAGTGACCATGAGCACAGCATCCTGGGATAATGTTCGATCTGCTTCCCAGGCCTTCTCCCATTCTGGTTGGGGAAGTAAGGAAAAGGGAAGTACAAGAAGGAAGAAAATACTGAGCCACAGGAAGACCCTCCTTCCAGTGGATGGGATCGCTCCTCTGTGGCTCCGGTGGTCAGAAGGGTTGGGAGCCTGAGGGGCCGGGAGTTTTTTCTTTCCTTAAGCTGTGTTTCCTTTTCCCCATCTGCTGCTCACGCGTGCTGTCAGGTCCAACTGCTGAGGCCTGTGGCAGAGTTGGCTTCTTCTTGTCCCTCTCTGGTAGCCATCCTTCCATCCGTGTAAACTTTAATCATATGGCATCGAGCTCTGTACCAGCTCGAGGGGCTACAACAGGCCTTGGGACCAGATGGTTCAACCCAACGGGGTATGATTGTTCCTCTTGGATCGAGATCACCATCTCTCGCCTCTCAACTTCTGTCTGTAAGGGAAGAGAATGAAGTAGGATTTAAACTCAGCTTTTCTAGGCTTAGAAAAGGTGTGTGTAGCATAAAACTTCCTTTGAACTGTTTATTTGATGTTCAAATCTATTCTTCCTCAAGTGACAGCACTCAGCTTTGCTCAGTAGGATCTTCAGATACACAATTTATATTAGGTCATAGCTCTAATTCTGTAGGAAGTCAGATTTTTTGGGTTTTTTTTTGTTTAAATGCTGTAAAGATTATGCAACAAATAGACCTTAAGCCTATATGTATTTTTCTAAAAGTTCTATTGTTACCTGCTCTGAAAGTTGGTGGTTGGGTTTTTGTTTTCTTTTTTTCCCCCCTCGTTCTCTGTTGGGGAGCTGTGATGTCAAAATACTGCATGTTGGAGCAACCCAAACAGTAGGGTTGACATTTTTTTTTTGTTCTTTCTATCTTTATTTCTTTGTACACGATTGTAGTTCTAAAACTAAATTTCTAATTCTACTTTATGGCCACCGTCTTCTATAGATTTATATATTTTTTTTTTCCTAATAGAGTCATTGAAGTGGAAAAACTTGAGTTCCTGGTTATTTAACTCTTCACTGTTGTAGATGATATTGAATGAGAACAGGGAAATACTGCACATCAGGACTATGAGAGCAGTTGACTTTGGCATATATATTTTCATTATTATTATTATTATTATTTTTAAATAAGTGCTTTGCAACTAGGCTACTGAAGAGATAGGGGTGGTCCTGCTTCCATTGAAGCCAGCAGCTTGAACAGATTTTTGTCTCTATCTGGTTTTGTTGCTTTCCTGGCGTGATATCTCCAGTTAAGGTAGGCTCTTCGTAAATACAGGCTTAGTAGTTCACCTTGAACATTTATTATCCAGAAACTCCAGAAGGACATGTTCCCAACCTTTTGGTTTTTTTATAAGGTTTCTCGCTACGCTGACAACTTGGAATTAGCAGGATAATTTTGCTTTCTTTTCAAGCTGAGGAATGTACTCGCTGCAGAAACTTGGGCAGAAGTGGATTTGTGGATTTCTGAGAATTTTGTACCTTGTTTGATCCTGATCTGCTTCGATGGAAATCCAGCCTTAACCTTACTAAAACGTTGCTTTATTTCCTGTGCAGTTTTGTCCATCTCAGTCACCAGCACTTTTTTTTTGTTTTGTGGAACGTTATATAAAAATGAAGCATCTCTTATTTTTTGCCGGTTTATTGCTTTCTAATTTGTTGTTTTGGTTTTTTTTTAAAAGAACTTTGTCAATCCGCTTTATCAGTTATACAGAATAGAAGGTCCTTATTTTTCTTCATTAGCAATACTGTAATCAAAGGTGCGAAAAAAATAAGATGCGTTAAGTTTGTAGTCTGTGCTGTTAGAGATTGAAAATGTATCGGGTTAGGAGCAACTTTAAAAAAAAATAATTGAGGAACTGGAACTATAAATCCTCTTTGGTTTTTTGCCGAATGAGCTTGAAAAAGGAAAATATTTGCATATAGTGTGAAAAAAAAAAAAAAAGCTTTGTTAGAGAGAATAAATCACAGTCGACTTAAAATCATTGCCAGGCAAAGATTGCTTTACATTTTTTTACTATATAAAATACAACTGATTTAAAAGTTGTTTATGCACAGCGATAATGAGCGTAGTTTTTTCACAAAATTAGGCTATTTCCGACATAGGTGGGGAAAAATAAGTTTCCTTTTATTTTTTATGACAGATATACAAAGATTAATAGTGTCTCTATTTTAATACACTGTTTGGTGTCCCAGGGATCTCTTTTACATATTTGTTGGTCAAACTCATTTACTTAAAAAAGCAGATTTTACACTGCTAGAGAAATATTACTGGGGGGAGGATTTTGTGAGTTGATCCATTTCGGGAGGCCCAACAGAAATATGTGAAAGTATAATTTGGCTTAAAAAAAAAAAAAGTCAATTGTTGACTAGACAAGATTTTAATCATTAATTAATCACTTTAGATTTATTTAAGTATTTCTGTAAAACAACTGTGGATGTTTGAACGCCGCGAAAATCTTACTACTACCTCTTGTGTAACGCTCTTCAAATTAGACTTCACAGATGTCTTTGGGATGTACTTTGATATTTTGGGGCGTCGGTACACCTTAATTTGGGAATTTCACCTGCTTTTCCTTCCCCCCCGCCCCTGTTGGTGGTTTTCCCTGGAACCCCGGGGCAGGAGGTGGTTCCTGTGCGGAGAGTAGCTTCGGGTGCGCGAACACACGTGGGTTCTATTCAGCGAAAGGCACAACGGTCAAAAGACATCATACGGTTTGTGTTACGTGTACGAGAGTCTCAGAAATGGGAGAATTCTGTAATAAATCATGGCCAGTGTAATTTTCTGGGAGTTTTATGTATGTGATTCGGTTCCTTTTATTTAAACAATCAACCGCGTTGTATGTAAGTCCCTAATAAATAGTTACGGCTTCTCGTTTCGTTTAGTTTCAACTCCCCCTATTTATCCGCTGCTGTTCTCCATGTGAGATGAATTTGGGTTTGGTAACTCTGCCTTGAAAAAGACATGTTACGTGTTCTGCTTTCACGCAGTTACAGAAATTAAAGTTCTTCATGTTTTACGTGACTGGTTTTATTGCTTCACTGAATCCTCTGGGAGAAGAAGGGGTGGTTTTGGTTGGCGTTTGTTGGGCTGGGTTCTTAGGAACATCCTTTGATCTGGATATGAAAGGTCACACAAAGACATTACAATAACCCTTTTCTCCCCCCTTTTTTTTTTTTTTGCCTCTTCCCCCCCCCCTTTTTTTTTTGCCTTTTCTCTCCCCCCCTTTTTTTTGCCTTCTCTCCCCCCCCTTTTTTTTTTTGCCTTTTCTCCCCCCCTTTTTTTTTTTGCCTTTTCTCCCCCCCTTTTTTTTTTTGCCTTTTCTCTCCCCCCCTTTTTTTTTTTGCCTTTTCTCTCCCCCCTTTTTTTTGCCTTCTCTCCCCCCTTTTTTTTGCCTTCTCTCCCCCCCCTTTTTTTTTTGCCTTCTCTCCCCCCCTTTTTTTTTTGCCTTCTCTCCCCCCCCTTTTTTTTTTGCCTTCTCTCCCCCCCCTTTTTTTTTGCCTTCTCTCCCCCCCTTTTTTTTTTGCCTTTTCTCTCCCCCCTTTTTTTTGCCTTTTCTCCCCCCCCCCTTTTTTTTGCCTTTTCTCCCCCCCCCCTTTTTTTTTGCCTTTTCTCCCCCCCCCCCTTTTTTTTGCCTTTTCTCCCCCCCTTTTTTTTGCCTTTTCTCCCCCCCCCCTTTTTTTTTTTTCCTTTTCTCCCCCCCCTTTTTTTGGCCTCCCCCCCTTTTTTTTTTTTTTTGCCTTTTCCTTTTCTGTAGAGAAGAGGATTTCCAAAGCACCATGATTTAGTGGAGGGATGTTTCTCTAACAATCTGCTGACGGGTATCTCTGCTCTTACACAAATGCAGCTTTGGTTGCTTTGATACTTGTTCCAAAACACCTGTAATGGAATAGTTGCAACTATTTTAGTAGAACTATGCTGGCGACTTGCCTGTTGAAGATACTTTGGAAAACAGTCGCGGCGAAATGTTTTCCTCCTAGCCTGTACCCCCCGAATTAGTCTGATAACATTGGGTACCTTATGTTGATTTTTAAATAATTGACGGTATTTTAAATCCGTGTTTGTTTGATGGGCTGACCTTGGTGAACCCGTGCGGTTTGATTGTGCTGTTCTGATTTGAATAACAGCCCCGTATAAAAACGAAAACACTGTGTGTTAGCGTGTTAAACAGTGTTAACTTACTAAACTTATTGAGGTGACCTTTGATTTTTAGCTGATGAATCCTGCTAGGGGGGTGTGTGTGTGTGTGTGTGTGTGTGTGTGTGTGTGTATATATGTAGTTCTAGTGTGGGGTTGCAAAAGATGCACAGCCTCAGTAAGTGGTGAATTAAGTTAAATACCCTTGAAGATTTAGTAATCAACGTTTTTTTCTTTTTTTTTTTTCTAAAGAACAAATTTTGCTGTGCTGTGTTTATCTGAAAAATCAACGTTACTGCAAATGGATTATAAACAAATGTAAACCTGAAACTGATTATTTGCTCAAGATCAGTGTGTGAACTGCAAAAGATGGACCTCAGAAGTGGAGAAAAGAGATTTAGCATAAAGATCTGAGCCCAGCTGTTAAAAGGAGAATAATGATCAACTAAAAACGTGACAAGTGCTTCTGTCTTGTCCTGGAAATATACCTATGGCTAAATCAGTTTGACATCCTTTTACTTTCAAGGTAAGAGTTGAGATGAGCAATTTTGGAGCTCAGAGATGCAGTTTTCAAGCACAAGGAAAGATTTTTTATTTATTTTTTTTTTTTGTATTTTAAAACTGCATGGGTCTAAGTTGCTATTTAAAGCACTTCTCCTTGATGTTTGGAGCGGGAAGAAAACATACTTATGGAAAAGCTGTCTGACGGCTTTTTGAAGGAGGGACTAGTGTGGTGCCTGCTGACGTTTTGTTTTCATTTGAATTGCGGTCCCTTCAACCCTTCCATCATTCTCTCTCTAAATTCAAGCTTTTATTAGCTCATCGTGTATAGATTTTCCTTTATTTTAAACCCGTGACACCTTGTAGTTCCTGAGTAGGTAAGTAACTCGTTGGGATTGTAGCTATTTCAGTTCATCTCAGTTTTAGTGACCTTTCGGGGTATCTCAGGCAATCCACTCGCGTTAAGATAATTAGGGCAAGTCACGGCATCCAGAGAAGAGGTGGTTGGTGCAAGAAGAGAGATAGATTATTGCTCGTCTGTGTGGTGCCTAGAAGATTCTAGTGCTGAGTAATGGCAGACACCATAAAGTAAACTGGAAGGAGCTTATGGTTAAGTGATGAGAGAAATGCTCCATGAGAATGTGCCAAGGTGGAGGGCAATCCAGACAAGGATCCTCTTTCCCATTGGGCAAACAGGTGACAATATGCCATTATGTATGCCATTAAACCCAGCGTGGGCACTTTCTCCTCGGACCGTAGGGAGCATTGTCCTCCCAGTGTAAAGGGACTGTGCAGATTTGCTGACCGCAGTACGTTGAAAAGCCTTCCTTAAAATAACCACCACGTTCCATGTGTCTTGCTTCCTGGCTAAAGACATTTCTTGTCCATCTCTCTGAAAGGCACCATCTCTTGGTCAGTTCTCCAGCAGGTGACATCCCCAACCCTGTGTGGGATGAAACATGATCGACTTCTAGACCAAACAACTGTCCAGCTTCTTGCCAGTAAGGAAACCAGTCCTAGGACATCTTCAATGTCACCTGCTGGCCAGCATCCTTGTCCTCGATCATCCCACTGCATTAAGTCAACGGAGTCATCCTGATCTTACCATTTTTCATCCTTGCCACCTTCTCCTTGAGCTCTGTGCTCAAGGAGATCCCATTAGCACTGAGGTCCCTCTGCATCACTTCCACGCTTCAGTCTTCGGTCGCCAAACGCCCTGTGAACCCAACGCAGAACTTAGAGGCTTCAAGAGTTGAGATTCCCACTCCGTGCAAGGTAGAAACAACTGCTCCTGCGCCCTGATAATCGGACACTGCAGCTTCCTCAGTTCCCTGTCTTTGGTCCTTCTGACTGTCTTCAACCCTGGCTTCCAAAATCCCAAATAAAACTCCCTTTTGCTCCCCTACTGGTGTTTTCGTGCCCTGAAAAGTGAGTAAACACACCGTACCGTTGCGTCTTCAGCTGATCCACGCTCTTGGGCTGTGCACCACCTTATCTGCTTTGTTTACTGCCAAAAATAAGCCTATCTGCCAGCTCGCCCCTGATAGCCCCGCAGAGGTAAAGTGGTTGCGGGGGAAATTGCTGAACTCCGTTCTAGCTCCTCTATCGTTAGCAGAAACGGCTTCTAAATTCGAAATACTTTGATGGGAAATTATTAAAAAAAAAACAGCTATTTTGCTGGTAAATACAGAAAAAAAGATCTTGAGCCTCTGAGATGGGACGTGTGTGCAACTCATGCCGTTTTTGTAGGCACTTCAGATTCACTTGGCGAAAAGGGTAAGGAGAGGTACACGGGTTAAGAAAGGGAGAAATACATTTAGGTTAATTAACTTGCTTAGATTAATTAACTTGCCATTTATTTGCCATTGTATCAACTCTTGCCTGGGAGGTTATAAATAAACCTACTATTGATCTGATGCCTTTGGAAAAGAATTCCTGCCCAGTGCGCAACGCTGATAAGTTGGCGGCTTCCTGATCCCCTGTCCCCGCGTCACGTTTGTCACTTGGCTTTGGGATGGACCCTTGAGGAGCGGTTCTGACCCACCCTGGCGCCGCAGGCTGTCCCCCACACCACCAAACACTCCCCCTTCTGATGGGTTTTCCTCCCCCCTTCTTGCTGGACCGTCCCAGCGAGTCCCTAAAAACGATGCCCTTTCGCCTCTCTCCTGCAGGAAATTTAATCTCCCCGGTAAATGACACCCAGAGCTATTTTGGAGCTGGGCTGCAGAGGGACAGCAAAGCACGTCAGCAATTTGACTGGAGGAGGAGAACCCAGAGGAGGGGCGGCACAGCCTAACCCCCCGCGGCAAAGCCACCGCTGGGGGACTTGGGGGGGACCTTCTGCTGCACGTCCCTGCCACCGCTGGGGTTTCTGTTTTATTTTCCTGAAGGGGAAAGGGGGGGGGAAACCAAAACCAATATGGTCTCCCCATGTCCTCTGTTCCCCTTTTCCCCCTTCCCCCTTCCTTCATCTCAGTAGGAATCGGCTTTTTCTTACCCTGCCCAGAGCTTTGTTTCTCCTCAGACTCTGAGAAGAAGACTCCAGGTAAGACCTCAACCTTCAGCTAAAGAGAAGGGGACTTGGGGACGCTGGTTTCCAGCAGAAAGTGGAGAACGTTTGTAGTAGCTGAGGGGAGGGTTGAGGTTATTTCTATGTCAGCGTTACCGGGCTGGAGTATGTCTTGCTTTATGAATCATATTTGAAGATGGAGCTGAAGGCACAGGTGGTAAATCCATCCTCCTTCGGGTTTGAACCCAATGTGAATTGATTTCCTTAATTGTTTCTGCCAATATTATCAGAAGGATCAAACTCCAGAGAGGAGAAAAGAGAGGAAAATCAGGTTTAAAGCTGTCGGTTCTACTTGTTACGTTTTTCTCCCCAAACTGGAGACAGCAGCGTGCTTGGAGAGCCTGGAAAAAATATAGTTCCTGTGGGGAGGTGGCAGCAAGGAGTGTTTTAAAAAGTTTTATTTCTAGGGTATAATCTCAGCGCGGCTTTTCTCTTCTCCGGCTTTGGTACCGATTCCCACCGCAACCCCCCCCCGCCCCCTCACATTTCTACAAATGGCTCTGCCGAGAGATGGAGCTCGACAGCTGAGGCTATTTTCGGCCCTACAGCTCAATGGGGTGGAGTGGCTGTAATGACAATGACGTCCACTCGTTAAAATACAAGGGCTTAGGTCGGAGCCTGGCTGCTAATTGTCACCGGGGGGATTCTTTCTCCCTCTGGGAGCTGTGATCCCGCAACTCCCCCGCGTAGGAAATCACATGTGCTAATACTGGAGGCCGTGTTTCCAGCTTAATACGAGTGAGTTTGTTTCTCTGCATTAAGCGAAGGATTTTGCTTATTTATTATTTATTATTTCGCTTCTGTGATTTAAGAGTTGGGATTGTTTGGTTCAAAGCTGGCTTTATTCCTTCAAAGGGAGAGAAAGGTACATGCACTTCTGCGTGTGTGTGTGTGTGTGGAGAGGAAAAGTGCCTTAGTGCTGCCATCCTCAGGTACGTAAAAGTTCTGCCCTTCTACACCATGAGACCAGTAAAGTAAAATAAATCAGTGCGAACCCACTGCTTCTCCAGCTCTTTAAAGCTCACCTGGCTCAAGCTGTCTGTCCTTGTCACCCGAGCAGACACCGGGTTGCACCTACAGATGGGATTCTGCCACAACCCCTTCCCTTCAGGGGCTGAGTGTTAAATAAAATACACCCGGGTGGAATTTGTGATGAAATTGCTGGAATTTACATCGCTCCTTTTCTTTGCCAAAGGTGGCAAACCCAGAATTTTTGGGTTTTTCCCTCCATTCGTCTCCTGCCCCGTGGAACGGGGATGAGTATCGCTGTGTGTCCGAGACCTCCCCTGTGCTGTAGCCTTTTCTTGCATGTTGTCAGAGCAGCCTGGGTGCCTTTAGGCTCAGAAAAATCAAAGGAAAAGATGCTGTTGTGGAGTCTCGAGGGGCTGATCTGAGCAGTTTTCGGCCTTTGGAAGTTTGTGGGGTTCTTTTATAGCTCCATCGAGGGGGGAATCTTGTTGGGATTTTCTAATGGTTCATTTGACTCTCTTGTTTGTTCCCAGTCATTGGAAATATAGAATCATAGAATGGTTTGGGTTGGAAGGGACCTTAAAGATCATCGAGTTCCAACCCCCCTGCCATGGGCAGGGACACTTCCACTAGAGCAGGTTGCTCAAAGCCCCATCCATCAAAGCCCCATCCCGAATATTCAGGTTATTGATGAAGGATTAATACTGGGACCATGAGGTGGTGCAGGTCCCTTCCCAGGCAGCTGGTGCGTGTTTAGCCCTACCCTGAAGGTCAGAAACGTAAGATTGTCTTGCCTCGAGCTTACTCACCTCTGCTGAGGGCTGCTCACCGAGTTTACCACCACGTTAGCCCCTGACCCGCTGTGAAATTTCCCTTCACGTCTCCCGTGGACTCTGGCTTACTATGGAAGCAATAGATGGCAGGGAATGCAAACAAGCCTTACCCTGGATTGAGTTAGAAGCTTATTTCAATAGGCTTAATTTATGGCAGGTACTCTGTGTCCGACATCTCCTCCAGCACATGGAGACCGATCCTCCAAACCACCACGGAAAGCTCTTCCATCTGCTCATCAAATGACCTTTAAAGATGCCAAAATCTGTTGTCCCTCACTGAAGTGGAATTTAGAGTAGCCCAAGCTAAGCTCCGAGTCCAGCTCCTTCGTGGCAGATACTGTTCCTGCTCTGATGAAAGGGGCATCAGATAAATTCTGCCGTCTCGGATTAGTGCATCGGTGCAAATCTCTACTTACACCTGACGTAGAGACGTAATGGGCACGTAGCACTGGGTGCGCTGGTGTGCGTTTCACCCCTAAAGCATGGTGTCACGGCTCGTAGACGTCCGTCCGTGCCCATCTGATGTCACCACGCTTGCAGCTGACACCGAGTACTTGTGCTATTTCAACGTTGTCCGTTCCCTGGGAGGTTGTTGGAAGTAACAGGGCAGCCGGGTTACCGCTGTTTTCCCTCAGCAGAACTTTAAACATCAAAGGAAATCCGCACTTCCCATTTGGTGACCCGTCAACTTCCCTTCCCACCCACAGACGCCGTTTCCTGATGTTTGTAGATGGAACAACATCTGCAGACATGCAGTAATACCATTGCTGGTTTGATTTTTATCTAGAGCTTCTGTTTTAGTTGGGTTCTTAGAAAGCTGGGGACCTGGAGATGGAAGGTTCTCTGTGAATCTTACCTTTCCTATAGGAGAGGATGGAGTGCAGGGCTTAGCAGTTGATGTTGTAGAGAAAGTCCATGAAATATGAACTCTAACAGCAAGGAAAAAAAACAACCCAGAGCAACAGTTTGCTGCTTGGGCAAAGAAAAGGTAAAAGAGGCTTGAGAAAATGAGCAACGAGGTGTGGCATGAGGCTTAACGTGGTGTCAGAGAGAACCTCTGTGCTCCTGATCTCTATTTGGACTTCAGTGGTCTCTTAGGTTTAGGTGTCTGCCCTCATGTGGGCTTTACATCCTCCAGGTTTCTGATTATGCAGGTGTGCTACTTGTGGCCGTTGTGTGTCTTGGGAATATTTTATGAGTTGTATGGAATGCTGCTTTTTGCCCAGGGTCAGGTGGACAGGATTCCCTTTTTGACTATTGAATCAAATTGAATTGAAAGGCTTGGACAGAGAATAACCTGCCATCCCTGTCCCCTTTCATGCCAGAGAGCATCATCACAGGCTGCTGACTCCTCGTGGAGGTCACAGTGTGGGACCTCCGCCTGCTCAGGGGTTGTTGAAGGCTTTCCAGATGCATCTCAGCATTGATGAAGCAACCTGAAGGCAACCCATCAACCAGAACAGCACAGTGAATCACAGGAGGTCAAGAGAGTGATGGCCCCACCATCAAGGCTCTCTGTCTCCTGATGGCTCTCCTGCTAGGAGTGGTGAGGGTGATGAGACACTGGCCCAGGTTGCCCAGAGAAGCTGTGGATGCCCCTTCCCTGGAGGTGTCCAAGACCAGGCTGGATGGTGCTTTGAGCAACCTGGTCTAGTGGGAGGTGTCCCTGCCCAGGACAGGGGGGTTGGAACTCGATGATCTTTAAGATCCCTTCCAACCCAAACCATTCTGTGATTCTATGATAGGCATCACCTCAGACTAGTCCAGCAGGACCTGGAATAGTCCAAGATCGTTCCCGCCACCAGGGGCTTTCTCTCATGTCCATGGGGCAGCAGTTGTAGGGCAGAGACGGAAAGTGGTGAGGAGAGGAGTGGGTAGGAGGCCTTGACTGGCTGTGTGACTGTGTGTTGGTTCCTGGGCAGTGATTTATTTGCATTATCTGGCAGGTCTGTACTCTTGGGCCTCTTTCCCTCAAACATAAACCGGTGAAAATTTGAATGAATAAAGACCGAAGTAAAATTCCAAGTGCCGCTACTTTGCCTTCGGCGTGCTCAGAAATACCCAGATGGGAATGCGATCTCTGCCGCAAATGATTAATCACAGAGGGATTACAAGGAGAAATATGACACTGGTAAATGTCTGACATTAATTGGAAAGGGCATCTGCATTGACTGGGTTTATTCATGCTTTGTTGTTGGTCCTATCGCTTCCACGGGAGCTCTCCTGGCACTTGCAGAGTGTTACTATTTTTTGGAAGTTTGAACATACATACAAAGAATCTGAATTAGCGTAATTATTTAATAAATTGATTAATGAGTTGCACTGTAGAAATATTAAATCTTGGCCTTTCTGTATGTCCACAGGGCTGTCCTCTCCCTCTAACTCCTAAATCTATTTATCAGCCTAATCTAATGTGAGGCATTTTATCCCATTTAAACTTATAAAGTGTAGTTTATCTAGTGCAGCCTATCTAAATGGTTTGATCTCTTTGAGTTTCAGATACTTATTGCAACTTCATCCTTGCCACAAGTTAGATTTTTCAAGTAACAAGAAATAGGGCAAGAGGAAGTGGCCTCAAGTTGCACCGGGGCAGGTTTAGGATGGATATTAGGAAAAATTTCATCCTGGAAAGGGTTGTCAAGCCTTGGAACAGGCTGCCCAGGGCAGTGGTGGAGTCGCCATCCCTGAGAGTATTTAAAAGCCGGGCAGACGCGGTGCTGAGGGACACGGTTTAGTGGTGGTTTTGTCAGTGTTAAGTTGATGGTTGGACTCCGTGATCTTAAAGGTCCCTTCCAACCAAAATGATTCTATGATTTCATGCTCCCAACACCCATAAGGCAAGGTTTCACCCCCTTTTCCAGACACGGACTAAAGATACAAGTTTGAGTGACTTTGATGATTATGGAAGTAAGCCGGTGGCAGAGTAAGGAATAAACCTCATTTTGTTTTGCTACCATGGCAGAAATTAAAAAAATACTGATGAGCACACACCGCTTTCACTGATCCCTGGATTTCCTTCTGGCACCCTGGCCATTCATAATGGCATAAGGAGCATTGAGTGGGAGGGTACGTGGTGGAGAGCGAGGTGTGGTGTAGATTACAGCATGGGATGTGGGTCTTCACCTTTCACTAGGAGGTCTGTTGACAACAGTGGCTTGGACCTGATGGAGAAGTGAGTTACAAACACCAGGAGAGCGTCTGGGAGCAATAGGAGAGGGAAGCTGGACTTTGAGGCTATGGCCACTGGAACAAAGCATCTTGGATGATTTGCTGCATCAATCTGGTTCAAGAGTAAAAGCACCCGATGCAGCATTTTAACTCTTCTTGACTGTCAGAGATACCAGTGAGCAGCTGGGGCTTGTTTGGGCACTGTTTGGAACAGGAGGGCAGAGGAGGAGGAGGATGCATAAGAGCTTTAGGAAGTCAGCAGCATTCCTGTTCTCATCCTTGTAAGAACCCAGCTTGGAGAGCACCCACCATGCTCCCACAGAGCAGAACTCTCCTCCAGGCATGGATACATTTCCCAGGGAGTGGGTGAGCAAAACTGCACCCCGGGGGTTTGAGGGAAGCCACTGTTTGCCGAAAGGTCACTGGCTGGCTCCCAACCAGACACCTCTTGTGTTTGTAGCCGTCTCTGTGCTCCAGGCACTTCTCCGTGTTATGCAGAGCCCACTTCGAAGGAAAAGTGATCATAGAAGGGTTTAGATTGGAAGGAATCTTAAAGATAATCTCGTTCCAACCCCAGTGCCATGGACAGGGACACCACCCACTAGACCGGGTGAAGCAACTTTGGGTTTTGCTCTTTTTGATGTGATGGATTTGAAGCTGGAAATGAGTCAGTGACACATCCGTCAGAAACAACTAGGCAGCAAGGAGGGATGAGACATGGCAACGTCTTCTGAAGATGGATCCAAGTGCTTTGATAGCCTGAAATTCAAGCTAATGGCTGGAAGAGATTCATAGAATCATAGAATGGTTTGGGCTGGAAGGGACCTTAAAGATCATCGAGTTCCAACCCCTTTGCCACAGAGGGTTCCACTAGACATGGTTGCTCAAAGCCCCATCCAACCTGGCTTTGAACACCTCCAGGGATGGGGCATCTGCAACTTCTCTGGGTAACTTGTTCCAGTGTCTCACCACCCTCACAGTAAAGAATTTCTTCCTGATATCTAACCTAAGTCTCCCCTCTTTCAGTTTAAAACCATTACCCCTTGTCCTATTTGCTCCACTCCCTGGTAAAGAGTCCCTCCCCGTCTCTCCTGTAGGCTCTTTGGGGAGTGGAGTCTGATAAGGTCTCCCTGGAGCCTTCTCTTCTCCAGGCAGAACAATCCCAACTCTCTCAGCCTGTCTTCATAGGAGAGATTAGGACATGAGCTCTGGGTCTGCGTTTTGATTATTAATTCTAAGTCAATATAGCGAATGTTATTGCTGGGCTCTCTGGAGATGAACAGCTTTTTCTTCTGAGCGTTGAAATGGTCCTTCCCCAAATTAGCAGACGACTCTGATCATCAATCAATTGACTTCAGTGGAAATTTCCACTGACTTCGGTGTACTTTGGCTGGGGCCCAAGGCTTGTATCTGTGTCTTCTAACCATTCATGCGGCTTCTCTGCTTGCAGCTTTGCAAGTGTTTATGGAAAACACATTTTAAAGCTCAAGTGAGGACAGAGGTCGAAGGTAGTGAGAGGGACTAAAGAAGTGCAAACTAGTTCACAGGTTTCTAGACCAGTTTGAGACCAAGGGAAAAATAGTTGTCTATATTTATTGCAACTAGTAATGAAGGCAATCACTCCACAGAAAGTCAGTCTGTCTTAGCATTAGTGACTGCAAGTCAATCATTCTTTTCTTTCTTAGTATTTACTAAGAATGATTATTTGCCCATTACTGTTTTTTTTTTCCAGGTTTAAACTTTGAAAGCATTTTCTTTATTTACTAAAGATTTTTGGTGGAATAATGAAATCTGCTTGATACCAGAAAGAAAAACCACCCAAACCACCTGAATTACTTTAGAAAGGATGAATTTTCTCTAAAGGCAAAGGTCTTTGACAGCTTCTTATGAGTCTCATACGTGCTTTGGAAAGTGAGAGACAGGACAGAAAGTAGTACATTTTTCATGTTAAATATAGAAAGACGACCACGGTTTTTTTCTGCCTTAGATCAGTGGCCCAAATCATGTTTGAAGATTAGCTCAGCTATACCAACTTCAATGGCAATAATGATTATAACGAGTATCATTTTGTGCCACCACTTTCTCAGTATTTAGCTTTAATGTCAAGTTGTGTTCTTTCAATCCCCAGCAGAGTAAACAGAATGCAAGATTGTAATCTGTTCTTAATTCTTATGCACAATTTGTCATATACTGCAGCAAATACATTGTGCAGATAATTATTTGCGAGGCCATCCCTGTCCTGATATGAAGAAGAAATGAGAGGGGGAGCCAAGGGAAAATAAGCAATTTCCCCAAGGTCACGCGACAGGTCAATCCAACCCCCTCTCCCTGGTCCCGCCGGTGATTCGCATGTTAATGTTAACGCGCTGCTGGAGGAGGATGAAAAAAAATACTGAAACCTCTGCCCGAATGGTGGCTCGAGAAACGCAAGAAGGTTTTTTGCCTGCTCCTACTGCTTTCTGCTGGAGGTGGGGGGGAGATTGTGAGAGCATCGGCCATTGGGTGAGCGAGTGGGTGGATTTGTGGCCAGCGGGGAAGCCAAACTGCCGTGGGATTAAGAAGGATATTTCTGTCGCGGTGGCTGGTTATTATTTCCTTTCTGAGTTGCGACACGCAGTGCATGGGTCGTTTCGCTTTGTGTGGCCCTTTGAAGGTGAAAAAGCACGGCTGTGAGAGCAGCACTGCCGTCACCCCTGAGTAGGAACCGTTCCTGTAGCTCAGACAGGAGCTTCATGAGCTTTCAAGAACAGGAGCGTTTGGCATCACGAGACCAAAGAGATATAGTTGCTTGGAGAGAAACGGTGCACTCAAGACTTTTGAGTAGGACTTCCAGAGAGGCTTGGAGCCGGGGCGCTTGCTCTCCTCACAGAGCACTGTCCTCGGGTCTAATTCTGCTCCCAGGGTGAGTCAGCTGGTGCCCAGTTGCTGGTGCTAATGGGGTCAAGACCAGGCTTTTATCAAAGTAAATGCTCACCAATGCATGGAAAAGGGCTTCTAGGAGGATTAGGAGCAGACTTACTCCAGCAGGTGGGGAAGGACATCCAGGAGTCCATGTGAAGAAGCAAGAAAAGTTTGTGTGTTTTGTGGACATCAGGGGGACCTTGAAGGTCGTGATCTTTGTCCCGTTGCTCTCCAGCTGCGCAGGGGTGGGTAGACCCTGTGTGCGAGTGAACATGGCTGTAACGATTAGTGCCGCTGATTGCTTTAGACTTTCTCGGGACACAATGGCACCAGAACTGCCATGAGCTTTAGTTCTGAACACGGCTTAAGCCTCGTCCCCTTGGCTGGTCCGTGTCGTCAAACAGCTGCAGGCTGGTGCTCAGCTCCCTCTGAGAGCAGCTGAGAATACGCGGGTGATGAGACATCTTTCCTGTAAGCCCTAAGCCACGTGGGTTTTTTTTTTTGGAGAAGTCTGGCACCGTTCGGATTGTCACGTGCATTCCCCATGGCAGTTCCGTGTCGGATGTGCATCCAGCCGTGGATGTGCACAAACACCCATCCTCACCGTAGCTGTGTCTGACCCTACACCATCTGGATGAGGCTGTATATAAGCCGTAGATACTCATCGACTACCGTCGCCATCAAAGTAGCTGTCTCTCAGCGGTCGCGTTGAATGGAAACAGGGATAAAGAGAAATATCATCAATAATATGATGGGCAAATCTGTGTGTCCTCCCAAAGGCTGGTTCCTGCAGGAAAGAGATTTATTGTAAGGTCAGCGTGAACATAATTCACAGAACAAGGCCTAGGGGTGGGTAATGACCAGAGGGGGCAAGAGGAGAGATGGAGCATGTTGTATAAGCAGAATTAGAAAAAAAAAAAAAAAAAAAAAGAAAAAAAAAAAAAAGACAAGGAGTAAGAGGAAAAAAATGAATCATAGAGTGGTTAGAGTTGGGAGGGACCTTAAAGATCATCCAGTTCCAAGCCCCCCGCCATGGTGCAGCCACACCTTCCACTAGAGCAGGTTCCTCAAAGCCCCATCCGACCTTGCCAAAAAGCAAAAGCAATAAGATACAAAAAGAGAGACGAAACGGAAGAGGAGATGAGCATGAAGGAGAAGGTATCTTCACAGGTAGGCACATCTCAGAATTTAGCATCCATTTGTTTCTCTACAGCTACAGAAACAGCCCGTATGTTACACAGCATTAGTGCAGATCACTTTCCTAGAGCCAAAGTTGAAAGGGACCATCACGTTCTTTCTGCCCAAAGACTTGTGTCTTACCCAGTGACTCTGGTGAGGAAGCAAGCTACCTTCTCCATCAGCCATTTCACATTACTGAGCTCAAATTCAAGAAATTTGCAAGACGTAAAATATTCTAAGACCTTCTCGCCCGTAATGAGAAGGACAATGAAAACCTCACTGTTCTAGGTGACAAACCTCCTGATACCATGGAAGTGCAGCAGTTCTTTGCCTGCACCATTTAATCTGCTCTTTCCATGATGTTTTTTATTTCTCACCCTTTAGGAAACCAAGATGGATTACAGCTCGTTCAGCGGAGTCCCCCGGTTCTTGACCCGGCCCAAGGCGTTCATGGTGTCTGTGGGGAAGGATGCCACCTTGAGCTGCCAGATCGTTGGAAACCCCATCCCAGTTGTGAGCTGGGAAAAGGATAAACTTCCAGTCCAGTCTGGGGGAAGGTTTAAAACCACAGAAGATGGGGATCTCTATCGGCTAACAATCTACGATCTGAGCCTGGAGGACAGTGGCCAATACATCTGTCGGGCCAAGAACACCATCGGGGAAGCTTTTGCAGCTGTCAGCATCAAAGTTGGAGAGGAGACCACAGTAACAGAGTCGGCCCCATATTTCATCCAGAAACCCTCCTCCATCAAAGTAACGTTGGGAGAAGATGCCATGTTCAAATGCAAAGTCCAGGGCAGCCCTCCCCTCTCGGTGAACTGGGAGAAGGATGGGAGACACCTACGCAACCGGGCTGATGCTGGACGCTTCCAGATCGCGTCTGCTGGGGAGTCAAACGCTCTCACCATCCAGTGTACCCAACTGGGGGACAGTGGCACCTACACCTGCCGGGCAGAGAACCTCATCGGCTCTGCCAGCGCTTCGGCCGCTCTGGTGGTGGAAACGAAGGGCTCTTCCAACCCAGGCAGCAGCAGCCACTTTGATACCAGCTGCGGCAAGACGTCATCCTTGTTGTCTCACTTGCAAAAGAGGCGGGAGGAGATCAGGAAGATGGACATCTCCCATGGGGCTCTTGATTCAACATCTGCCCAGTCTTACTCCACGGCAGAAGGGCTGTCCAGCATCGGCTACAGCCTCTCCCGAGATTACGAGCGGGCGGCTGGACTTACCACCAAAGGGGCCCGCAACGCGACTTTTGGGACTCTGACCCGCATGTGCAGCGTGACGGAGGGGAAGCACGCCAAGCTGAGCTGCTACGTGACGGGGGAGCCCAAGCCTGAGATCGTGTGGAAGAAGGACAACGAGGTCATTTTGGAAGGGCGGCGGCATGTCATCTATGAGGATGATCAGGAGAACTTTGTGCTGAAGATCCTCTTCTGCAAGCAGATAGACAACGGGCTGTACACCTGCACGGCCTCCAACCTGGCAGGCCAGACGTACAGCTCCGTGCTCGTCACCGTCAAAGGTGGGTGCTTGTGTTTCTCACCGGGGTGGGCATGTCTGCAAGGAGACAGGTGATGTGCTTCCAAATTGGTGTGGGAAAGTCCACAAACCTTCTGCCATCAAACAGCTGTAAAGGAGTGTGCATTAGACATGAATAAAGCCCTTCAGCTGTAAATAGATGATGCTAGAATAGATGACGTGGACACAGAGTCTCCTCACTGTGGGGAGTTCAGGAAGAAGCAATAAACAAGTCAGGGATGGATGATGTAGAACTGTCTGGTTGTGGGGCAGCTGGGATGAACCAGATCTCTAATGTTCCCATTTCTGCTGGTTTTATAGTAATCTAAGAGATCCGTTACCATCCTCCAGATCAGGGACTGCTGAAGCCCTATCTCACCCTACTTTGTATTCACCACAGGGTTTAGTGAAATGGGCACATGTGCCATTTAAGCAGAAGCAGAGGAAATTCCTCCCTGCAAGCTGCGTGTCAGGATGCCTTGGATACCTTGGGGGACCTACTCCAAGACTAATTACAGTCCATCTCAATTTTCCTGTACGGAGTGACCCACCAGCAGCCTTGTTCTTGCCAGGCCTCTTCAGCCTTTTCCCCAGCTTGTGTTGCTGGAGACCCTATAGTCCTTGTATGCTCCCAGAGCTCTACCAGGTCCAGGGTGCTTCTGTTTGCCGTGGTTGGGGGTGACGGACTTGCCTTCAGAAGGTCCCTCAATGCTGGGGGAGGTCAGAGCAAGTTCTTCAGAATGGTGACAAAAATGTGACACACATTTTCACAAAGGAAGCTCTCCATTTTCCACCTGTTCTCCCATTTGGCAAGGTTACAGGGGGCAGTTTGCAGCCCGGGCAGCACCTGTAAATTAACCCTCGGATATAAAAGGCTGTGGCACTTGAGTCGCAAAATAGATGTTTTTCACTGGCAGCAAAATAAATTAGAAATCCAAATGCGTAGGAATGGCCTGTGTTTCATACCTCTCTTTAAGACTCTCAGATTTTATTTGGTTTTCTGGTTTGCCTTTTCTGGACCTGTCCTTTCATACTCACCGTCTTTCCCATCAGTGACTCAGTCCCCGAGTCCATCAGTGACACCTGATCCGTAGAACTCTCTGGCGCTTGTCCCACTCGTTGCCATCCCTTGGAGGTGCTGAGTGGTGTTGGGAAGGGCATTTGTCCTCTTCCATAAAGCTGTGATTACCTCATGAGCTGGGACTCGGAGCTGGAGACCCAAGCTGGCCCTTGGGTGGGTGTTAACATTGAGGATGGTTCAAGCTCCGTTACTTGCCCAACACCTGTCTTGCAAAGCCACACACACACACAGCCTGCCCCTGCTTCTTTGATTATTCCCAATGGAATAACCTGTTCTAAAGGAGACAGAGAAAGCATGTGGAGCAGCAGGTCTGGGAGCAAGCACCACAGGGAAAAAGGTTATTTATCAATGTCCATTGTCAAGAGATGCCTGTGAGTCAGAGGGATTAAGTGGAAATGTTTATGGCCTGTTTCTTTGTTATACTATACCGGGTTGGGCTTTCTGACCAGGCCAAGGCTGCCACGGAAAATCTACGTGTGTTGGTTATAATTAGACTCTGAATAATGACTCCCCTTTGTGTCACCAGAAGGCCCTCTCAGCCCTCCAAAGACAGCTCAGAACGATGTAGCGGTGAAGAGAGCTTTTAATTCTGTCGCTTATGCCACTGGTGACGCCGTTAGCTCATCTGCCATCGTGTCTAGGGAGGTAGGTCATCTTGCCACCCTTGGTAAGCACCGAGCTGCTGCGTTGGTCATTCTGCAGGTAGCAGCATATTTATAGAGCCTGTGACTCTGCATCCACAGGGTGTGTCTAGAGGCACAGGCACCAGGAAAGACCAGCTTCAGGGTTTAAATATGCTCTGGTATTTTGGTTCGCAGAATTTCAACACAAGAATCTGAATGAGGATATTTATGGGTCTTTTAAAGGTAGTAATAATAATAAAAAAAGACTACCTAGCCCAGAATCCTGTCTATAAGGTGGCTTTTAGCAGTCTCTGAGGGCATAGGTCTGGGCACAGGTCAAGCCTCTCCTCTAGCTTGCTTGTGAATCTAGATCCTAGACCTGGAGACTCAACACACTTGTAAACATTTGCTGCACCCATGCCTTAAAGATCGTTGAGCTGAAAAAAAAGAGATTTTTGAGCTGTTCCTGAATGAGATGTAGTGAATCAGACATAAATCTTAAAGGAGAGGCTACAGGGCAGAGTGTCGCTCTCACAGTTAAGGAAAACCACAAGTTGATTACTCTGATTTGGAAACGTGCTGGATTCTAGTGTCTAGAGCAGGAGTAAAATCACAACCATACGCTGAAATGTGAGATGTAAGAGAACTTAGGAGATACTGCCCAAGAGCAAACCTTTATGCCATGGGAGGTTTAGGATAGATATTAGGAAAAATCTCTTCACTGAAAGAGTTATCAAGCAAGAGTTATCTTTTCAGTGGTTGCCAGTGAGAGGACGAGGGGCAACGGGCACAAGTTGGAACATAGGAGGTTCCACTCGAATATGAGAAAGAATTTCTTCACGGTGAGGGTGCCAGAGCCCTGGAACAGGCTGCCCAGGGAGGTTGTGGAGTCCCCTTCTTTGGAGATTTTCAAGACCCGCCTGGATGCAGTCCTGAGTAGCATTCTCTGAGCAATCCTGCTTCAGCAGGGGAGTTGGACTAGATGATCTATACGGTCCCTTCCAACTCTAAAAAAAAATTCAGTGAAATTCAGTGAAATTCAGTGAAGCACTGGAACAGGCTGCCCGGAGAAATGGTGGAGTCACCACTCCTGGAGGTATTTAAAAGACGTGTAGACATGTGCTGAGGGACATGGTCTAGTGGTGGACTTAGTAGTGTTAATAGTTGGACTTGATGATCTTAAGGGTCTTTTCCAGCCTAAATGATTCTATGAGGTTTTGATTTTTCCCAAACCAAAGAGCAGAGAGGATGGGGAAGAAGATGAATTTCTGAAGGCTTTGGAGATGTCCCAAGGCCATGTGCGAAGTTAGCGAGAACAGTGTACGGGTCTCCATCCTTGGGCCTGGGCCAAGCAATGTTCATCCGAGTCCCTGAATACAGTAATCAGATACTGTATGAAAAGGTTAAAGGTTGCAAGCCAAATAGGATAGAGACTGGAAAAACAGACTGGTGCTGAGGCCGCTTTATTCCTCTCTGGCCTCAACTGGTTTTGGATGACCACTATCATGGTAGTCACATTTGAGACCTTGAGAAACGTGGAGGTAGAAAGGAAACTTGGAAAGCACAGTAACTGCCAAGATGACAAAAAGGCATGAGATGGTGGAAACTTGTCCGTGAACCTTTAGATAACTCCCTTTGGAAGGATTCTCCATATTCCTACTCTCACTGGAACATTTTTGTTAGGCAGAGGGAAAACTTGTCTCTGGAATAATAAATGGGGAGCCCATGAGAAGGCCAGGAAGATGCAGGAGGAAATGTAGGCAAGTGAGAAGACCAGGTCAAGCAGAGAGATATCCCTTGGGAAGGTTAAGGAAACATTGGCTGCTTTGCAAACTGCACCTATTCTTAGCAAAATATGTGTTAGCAGGGCCTGCTTTTAAAAAATAACATCATCTCATTGCTAGTTTGCTTGGTACGGATCAAACAAAAAAGCTTATGACACTCTGGAGAAATATGTTCTCAAGACAAGCAGCCAAATTCATAGCTGGTCTAAGCTCTTGGAGTTTCCTGCTAACTCCACGAGCTGCTTGCTCTGTTGGCCTGCAGTCTCTCAGATTTGAGGGGCTTTTTTGCTATTTCTATCACATTTTTCCTGGCAGGCAGGCTTTTGTAGCTCTCTTATTTTATCTCTTATTCCTCCTTCTTTAGCAATATTATTGCCTTCATTATATGCCTTAATGAGTATTTCTGCTTGGGCTAAAAAAAAAAAAATTAATTGAAAAAAATGTACAGTCAAAAAAAATGAAAAAAAAATCACACTGATACTAGACATGAATTTAAATGACACCTCAGGGCACTGAAAATGAGCTATGACCTGGGAGTTCAGATGTTATGAGGACAAAGTAGAATTGCTATTCAAATTCACACCTCTGAGCTCTCGTGGAAATAAATGTTTGCAGATAATGGTGGATTTGGAGCGATCAAAAAAACACTGTTTAGTACTTTTGGTTGGATTCTATACGAAAGAGCATCTGCTTGAACTGCTCATCCATGAGACAGCAGTGTGCCTTTGTGGCCAAGAAGGCCAGTGGTCTCCTGGGGCACATTAAAAAGAATGTGGCCAGCAGGTCAATGGAGGTCATCCTCCCCCTCTACTGCTAGGTGATCATAGAATCATAGAATGGTTTGGGTTGTAAGGGGCCTTAAAGATCATCTAATTCCAACCCCCCTGCCATAGGCAGGGTCACCTCCCACTAGACCAGGTTGCTCAAAGCCCCATCCAGCCTGGCCTTGAACATTGATGTAAAGTGCATGAAGATATATTCAGGAAGAGGAGGCTGGTGGGTTTTGGAGCCTCTCTCACATGTCCAAAGCAAAAGAAAAAGCCGTGGGCTGGGTGAATCCCAGGCTCCAATTCAGTTTATCTGGCGCTGTCTCTCTGAAGCCCCATTCAGAGTGAGATAAGACACACGTCCCCACGGCAGTAGGACGAAAACAAAGTTGTTTTCAGAGGATATCTGTGACCCCAAGCTGCCAAAGATAGCCTTGCACCTACTTCCCCTGGCTGGAAAAGCAGGGCTGTTACTGCAACACAGACAAAAGAGTCAATCGGTTCTTCTGTGTTTAACTCACATTTAAGAGTTTTTTTCCTAGACTGGCTTTTCTTTTTTCTTTTTCTTTTTTTTTTTTTTTTTTTTTTAACTTAGATACGGCTTAGTGACTGTAAAGGGAGAGGGGTTAATGATATGACCAGTTGCTCCAAGTATGGGAATACACTTGTGTGCTCCTCAGGTGCATCTCGTATTTCTTGTTGGCCCTTGGGCATGTCCCTGTGTTCTCGGTGTCAGCTCCAGACTCCCTCCTGTCTCACACAGCAACGCTGCCTCCAGCTCCCGGAGGTTGGCTACCTCCTGATTGATGTTTTCTTGATCTCCTCCTCTTGCTTGTTCCCATGGCATGAGGATTACAGCTGCCTCATTCCCCCTTGACTACACGGAGTGCTTCCGGAGGTGGGATTGCAGGGCAGGAGCCCGAGTTTCTTGTTGGTCAAGGAAAAAAGGACAATTACAAGTGGAGTGTGGGCAGAGCAGGTCTGGGTAGCTGTGGCTGAAGGCTTTCCAAGGCAAGACGTTGACTTGCCTTGAATTGAGGAGCATTAAGGCAAAATGTTTTTTAAGAAAATAACCAAGTTGACATAATGAGCTAGAGTCACCTTCCTGTTCCTAAAGGTATTGTTCCCAGTCAGGTTTTAACCTCAGGGAAACAGCTGAGGGAGTAGATAACATTGCTCCCTCCAGGTGTCCTGTCTTTGGGGGTTGGTATCTCTATCCAGGCTGTCCTCAGCTAGAAAGGATTGGAAGTGTTTGTGTGACATGGGGTGAAATTGAAAGACCTGCAAAACCGAACACGTGAGTTTCCAGGGCTTGAGTTCAGAAAAGAGCAAATCGGATCAAAGAGAGCTCTGTTCCCGTAGCAGCTCCTGTCCTAGAGGTGGGGCAGGAAGGGACAGGTAGCAGACTCAGACACGGAGGTAGTAGATCTGAACTGTACAAAATGGGGGCTTCTGGACATTAAAACTTGGATGTGGGACACTTGAGGGCTTTGATTTGTTTTTCTCCAGCCTCTAGACCACAGAGACTCTGAGCAGGATGTGCCACCATGGGCATGGGTTCATAAATCTAAGAGAAGTCCACTCCTGTTTGACTCTTAGACAAACATCTGGCATTGCTGACTGCTTGGGAGCACATGGAATTACCAGCTGGGGAGCACGTGTGTGGTCAGGGAGAGGGAGAACGGAGTCACAAAAAAAGGCTGGGAGTTATGAGTTATTAGAAGATGAAGACACGTGTCCAGACGTGATGCCTCACGAGTGCTGATGCATCAGCACTGTCTAATCCAAGTCTGTGACGTGACTGCGGCACCAGTCCCACAGCTGTGACCATCGGCTGTCCTCTTCAGTCCAACTACCCTTTCTCCAGTTTAGTGATGATTTCACAGCGCAGCTGTCACTGGAATTAAACATTATTCTCTTTGTAAAATGTCTTCCCTCACTGCCGTGCAGCTGTTTTCCATGTTTGATCTACACTCTGGGTCCTCCTCAAGCTGGAGCTCTGCAGCCCCGTTGCTGGAGGAAAGCAGAGAGTTGGGAGACTTGGGCTTTTTCTCTAGTTCTTTTGTTGTCGTTGACAAAAGCTGATACAAATACTTTGGTGCAGGTGGGGAGAACAGAAAACTCCTCCATCAGTTACTTCTCTGCTTTCCCCCACGTCAGTCCTTGTGGGCACAGCCACCCCTCACCTTTCTGGGCCCTTTCAGATCGCTCAGCTGAGCTCACTTCTGCTCCAAACCCCCAAAAACACCAGTTCTTGTACCAGGTGATGAGCTCAGCTGCTCACACTCACCTACAATTGCTGCCCTCTCCCTACCACCAGCTTGTTTGCTATTTACCCACCTGTAGCATGATTACTTTTAAGGGCTTTTACTCTGTTTTAGGCTGTTGCTACCTATAGAGCCAGGCTAAGGGGGGGCCTGCCCCTCCTTCTTGTTGGTATCGCTAAATGTCAGGGTGCAGAGCAGAGATGTTCACACTGGAGGACAGGTAGGCCACAAGAGCTCAATTTATTAACCTGATGCTTCACGATTCTATGATTCACCAACTTGTTCACGTTGCTTTGGTTTAGAGCAAACTCCTCCGTGTGGTGTGGTGGGGCAGGGACTGCAGTTCAGACTGATAACGCTTCATTTTTAGAAAAGTCCTTAAAATACTTCTGCTGGGATCTAAGAGGGTTTTTTTTTTTGCATGAGGGCAGGACACCTACTGTAGTAGGGCTTGATTACGGGTTTGGGTGGCAGCTCAGGACAAATCAGTACTTTAATAAGGAGTGTTATTGTTTATTTTTTTTCTATTGACGTATTTTTTTTTTCTTTGCACGCTTCTTACTGCAGACCATCATAAACTCTTGTTTCTCCTTCCTGTCTTTATCCTCCTAAGAACCCTCAATACCCTTCAAGGAAAAACTGAAGGATCTTGAAGTGAGGGAGAAGGAATCTGCCACCTTCCAATGTGAAGTGCCTGTTCCCAGCACAGAGACGGCTTGGTTCAAGGAGGAAACCAAACTGCGGCAGAGCAAGAAGTACAACATCGAAGAAGAGGGCACGTATCGCCGTCTCACTGTCCAGAACGTCACCGCGGACGATGACGCTGTCTATATCTGTGAGATGAAAGAAGGGAGCAGGACCATCGCAGAGCTGTCTGTCCAAGGTAGGAAAGGCTCTTGCTATTTCGGATTGGCCAAGTCTCACCTACGAAGTGTGAGGTTCACGCATGGGACTCCAGACTCGACCTAATGAATGGCGTTTACCCCACACACGTGTACAGTGAAGACCAGCAGACTCCCTTAGGGTGCAAGAGGAGAGCCACGTGTGGTGGGTCCCTGTGTCCCTGGCTTTCCTGCCAGGGTGTATCTGGGACACAGGGTCAGAGAGCAGGGACAGATTGTGTTGCTGCACAAGATATGTCACCTCGTGGGGCTCTATGCTTAAAGGGGCTTCCTAGAAGGCAAAGTCCTCGAGCTGTAGACTAGTGTTGTAGACTTTAACATGATCCCACGTGTTGGATGTGTCCCCTGGCTCTGTCTCGCACAGATGTTGTCTAATGTCTGGTGAATCTTGTCCCAGAGTGGTGCTGACCACACTGGGAAGCTGGCTTAGCAAGCTGTGGTTTGTGGTCTGATGTGTGGTGCGGGCTTTGGTCAGCACCGGTATGGTTTCAGATGGGAAACCAGATCCACGCTCTAGATCTCTGACATCCAGACCCGTTCTCTGGTTTTTGAAAAGCCGATGAGAAAGGGGCAAAATCTGGATAGAGATCCATGTCCAAGTCTCCCAAGTCTGGCAGTTTGGACTGACGTGCAAGTCAGT